>NW_009195747.1:28574-85896 GCF_000690835.1 Fulmarus glacialis | reverse complement strand
ACAAGACAGTCAAGGAAAAGAGGCAGTGCATCTAGGGATTTCTCTGCTAGGAAGCCATAACCCACAAGAAACCAACATGAGCTATGTCACCAAACCTTGCTTTGAGATCGCATAACTGTTGCCTTAGGGGCTTCATATGCTCTCAAAAAATTGCATATTACATTTAGCCTGCTACATTCCACGTGGTCTCCTTTTAGATGCCTTTTTCATCCTTAGACATCAGAAGGAAACATAAAAATACTGCGGCAGGTATTAGGCAGGATAAATCCCATACTTGCATGGGATAGAGTGACAGCAAACGGGATAGGCAGAACTGGTTGCAGACTGTACAAAGACCTGAACCCTGCAAAGGTGTAAAGACACACAGAGGAAGTCAGAGGTTCCAGGACCAGACACCGCAGCCAGTTCTTCTCTCTTTTCAGTGCCTTGTGCATGAAAGAGGAGGACTGGTGGCCCTGGCACACCATTGCTCCATCTCTCTGGGTGACAATTATAGAGAGTCTGTGTCGTCTTTCCGCTCAGGACAGCTTCATGCACCTCACGCGGGGTCAGAAGACAAGGAGGAGACTCCTGGAGCTGTGCCACCACTGGAAAACCAGAGCTAGCCACACGAGCCTGAGGAGAGGCTGTCATTCCATGGACTGACTGGGAATGCACTCCTCACAAAGCACCCTACCCTCTGCCTTGGGTTGTGTCTTCCCTTTTCCCTTGTCCAGGAGTGCTCGCAGAGACCCATAGTCCATAATCCTGTGAAACAGCAAATGCACCAGGCACCTCTTGGTTTCACAGTGCATGGTTGTGTCTCCATGCTGAAGTTCCTGGCAAGTGTCACTGGGAACTGCGTTTCCCATCACTGATGATCCATCACCCGAGGGCTGCAGTAGTGGGTGATACAGAGCGAACTGGGAGTGCTTGCTTTTAGGGCAGGAAGCAGAATGTTGGTCCATTCCTCTTTTCCCTGGTATTTTATTCATTCAAATCTTGTTGAGCAACAAAGACCGGTGCAGGATTCGGTGGAAGCAGAGGAAGATCTGGACTTGAAATGGAGAACATCGAAATGGAGAAGAGATGGGATGTGAGTAAGCATTAATGTTCTGAGAAAAGAGTTAGTCTCTCCTTTCTCGCTTGCTTCTCAGGGAGAAAATGTAACTGTCAAGCCACAGTACACGAAAAAGCTGTCATTCACTGTCATGTAGGAAACACCTTATTCTCCTTCCTCTGGGGAATTTCCTCAGTCACCGGATTTCGTAAAAGAGAACATTTTTCCTCTACTATTGTGTGTCTTATTGACTCCTATTTTCTTCTTTGTCATTCATAAGACTCTTTTTCCTGACCTCCAAGAATGTTTTGAGCTTTCCAACCGATTTCTCTAATGCCTTCAGGTTAATACAGGTTCAGCAATAGCAGAGTTTAACAGCAGGTTTGCAAGTAGCAGTCGCTCAAAGGTGTGGGAGCAACGGGAAGGGATAAGGAAAACTAGACAAGCGCAAACCACAGGGAAAAGCCTTCCCCATCCTGCAACCTCCCTGGATGCGTTTTGCTCCAGCTGGAGCTCACAACGGACCACTGTGCTCCACCTGCACAGAGCTGCACGTCCGTACACCACACGTCTGTACCCCATGCGTCGTTCAAAGTCTCTGCTTCCCAGAGCAGTCACATTTCAGACCTGACTCTTACCTATTTCATGAAGCCTGAACTCACAAATGCCAAGGCCAAAGGAGAACAATCGCGATCCTCTCTAATCTGAACTCCCGTATAACTTAGCATTTCACTCCCAGATCTAGTTGAACAATTTGCACTGTCACAGAATTTTCTTGAAAAAGACATCCCACCTTGAGTTAAGGACTTTAAGTGGTAGAAAAGGTACCGTGCCCCTGGGGAAGCTATTTCAATGGTAATTAATCTCACTTTAAAACAGCCTGCTTGCTTTCTAATTTTTGCTTACTTCTTCCATTTCTAGTTACATGATCTTGTTATACTTTTAACAGACATATAACAGGTTTTCTATCTTTACTAGGGTGCCTGACGACCAAAAAATTCAGCTTCCCATTTTTTCAAAGAATCTAATTAATGTTCCAATAAAGACAACCTTTTTACTTCAAAATCTCATTAGATCAGTTTTATGGAAAGATACCCATTTATTCTTGGATTTCTGGGAACTACAGCAGTGAAAGCATTTGCATCCGGCGTTCCTGTATTTCTGCATTCACTTTCACCTAAAAGCAAAAGTGTGAGAATCTTAACTGGCTCTGAATTTGAAGATTTTTATATGACTTTGTACCTTCAAAGCTCATTCATTATCATTTGGGATAAAATGCCAGGTTTGATTGCTATAATGAAAATGTTAATATCCTGGACTTAAGCTTGTGACCAGGAAGCAATCTGTCAATATCCCAATTTTTTTTTTTTTTTTTTTTTTTAGAATTTTACATTCTTTGCCATCCCAAACTGGGAGAAAAAGTACTCGCTAACATAAAATGTTTTGGATCCAAGAAAGCAGAATGCTTTATCTCAAGTTTGACTTCTCAGAAAGTATAAATGAGCTAGTATTTCAAAAGAAAGGGTCCTTTAGAGTTGAAAAATGAAACTTGTTCATTGCTGTTATTTCTGATTTTTTTCCTACTTTCTTTTCAGATTGGTTAGATTATTTGAAATCTACTCATTCTTGTGAACATCTTTTAGTTTGGTGAACTACAGTTTTCTTACAGAAAATATTTCATCAGCTATTTGACTTGGTATCATAGGACATTTTTCTAGTTTAGAAACTAAAAATACACCAAGGCAGCCTGGCAGAAGTTAGCACAAAAGGATACTAAACTGACAAAAATGCATGTTTGAAACCCCAGCTACAGCAGTATATCGTCAATGAGCAAAGTTTTTCCAAGAGTCCCACAGGGACCAGCTCCTAGCCCAATACCTTACCATGTTTTATCAATAGGCTGCAGAAAAACATGGACATGGGGAATGTCAGAAGGGAAATAGAGCAGCCCAGCAGAAAGTGATCTGGATAAAGCAAACCGCATGCAGAAAAAAAGAAAGGAACAAAAAAAGCAATTTACTGTGATGACATATGGTCCTACATCTAGGCAGAAAATACCTAAGAGCCGAGGAGCTTTTCCTGGGAAGCCGTGACTGTGGGGCATGGTGACCCACATGCCTGAGCTCGAGCTCTCAGCATGGGCTGAGGCATGGTGCACGGCTGTATAAGGAGGAGTTTTTCCAAGGGCTCAGAGCAAGGTCTCTGGCAGGGAGCTTCTGTGGAAGGCTGCTGGCAGATGCCCCTACATCCTCTCCCAACGCGCTGCAAATTTTTCTGGTCTCCTAGCAAGCAATGGCCTGTCACTCAGCACATCACATGTCATCTGCTCTAATTTGAGTTCATTTCAATGCACCATGCACTGATTCTCGGTGCCAAGAGAAAAGAACAGTTTGAAGCAAGATATCTCAGACCTACCTGGAGCAGAGTCCAGGTAATGAATACAGCCCACGTTAAAAATAATAGTGTAATTGGTTACCATTTGTCATCTGCAGGTGTTGTTAGGGATACAGGAGAGGAAGGGAAAATAGCAATAGTTGCTTCATAAAGGCATGAATGCCAAGTGAGACAATTCTGAAGTGGGAAATTATATTGTTATTCACTTCCACCAGCTGTTTCTGACTTTCCAGCCAGGACAGCAGTACCACAGCAGGAAAGTATACGGCTATCAGCATTCAGTCCCGCAGCCCTGTGAGCCCAAAACCAAGTCCTAAGATCCTTGATTCTCTACAATCTACCATGTGTGGCTGAAGCTAGTACAATAGGGAAGTGTAATAGTACAGGGTCAACCCTCCGATGGCTCTCCCCAGCTGTCCCCAAGAGAACAGAAAGCCCTAATAGCACTGTACACATAAAATCTCATCTGAAAGCATTGCTATTTTGTTAAGATAATCAGAATTGTCTTACTTGGACCAGTGGGTACTCTGTCATGTAACTATGAGTCCCAGAAGTTGTCCTCACTTACATGTGCACACTTGCTCAGCAATATAATTGTACCTGGGTGCCTCCCATCCAGGTGTCCCTTCTACCCCAACACCACCATCCCTACCCCCCCAAATCAAGATACGGCAATGGAAGAGCACTGCATCACTGTTAGTTCTTCCTTGTCACCCTGGAAATCTTCTGTACCAGGATAAAGCAGAAGCAAGCAAGCACAACTGTTACCTGGCCTGTTTCTGCTGTAGGACTGGTGTAAAGGGCAGGAGCAGAACCCAGGATTAGGGCTTTACAACTGTCCAGTTGTTATCTTTCTACCTGTGGAAAATGTTTTGGGTATTTTTTAAGTTATTATATTTTAAACTCATGCTTTATGACTTCAGAATTAGGGCTGAATCCTATTAGGGAGACAAAAGGCTCCTTGTAGTTCATACACATCTAATAGTGTGAAAGATACAGAGACTATTATATTTGGCACAATATTTAGAGAAATTAATCCTCAAGCGCTAAAGATTTGAGGGATTAACAGATTGAGTGACAGCTGAGCTCATCCAGCCTATATCCCTGGATTGTGCAGCAAAACCCTTTGCCTTCAAGTTGAACATGTTCCTCACTTCCACCTGAGTCAGCACAATTCCTGCTTTTATTGCTCTCAGGTCCCAGGGGAGATCAACAAACTAATAAATCCTTATTTCATGGCGGTTTGCAAAATTGTCGTCTTATGTTCATTTCTAAGATTTGATAATGTCCTTTCCTCCCTTTGTAAAGAAAAAGACGTATCCCATATATAAAAAGTATTATATTTTTAAACCTTCAAAATTTTATTAAAAAGTCATTGAAACGGTCCATTTTCAATGAGAAATTATGTGTAGCAGTCACACATGTAAACATGCCCACAAAGTATCATCCAGACCCTCCCAAGCATCTCCCTAACTAGTGGGAGACCTTAACTACTGTGTCATTCTTCCCTTGCACTGATTTCACACAGCAGAAATGTGACTATTCCCCTGGACTAAACTGAGGTAGAGAAAAGAGGGGAGACATGCCCCCATCTCCAATTACTGTAGGGAGGTCCTACGGTGGACAGTCAGGAAATAGGAAGAAGTGGCCCCAGTACTGGAAAAAGGCACTGCCACAACTGTAGCATCACTGGGCAGAGGCTCCCCAGCCAAGCAGACAAGAACTGATAGGGAAGGAGAGGAAATTTCGTGGTTGCCATGGCAGTGGCAGCATGGGGCCGTGGCAGGAGAACAAGATATATTCACTGCAAGCTTATTTTTGTAGCTTCGTAAAAAATCTGTGAAAATAGCTGAAATAAATTTACAATGAATATTTCCAATGTCTCGGTACTTTGGAGTCAAAGAAACACACGAGTACCAGCACATTAGACAAGGTGCAATTTTGCTCTGAGATGTGCAACTTTGTAGGAACCAATGAGGTTACAAGGTTATGTCCAAAAGGATCTTACAAATCACAGTGCTAATGTGTTTCTTGCCTTTCAGAGCTTAAGATACTAAAAGAGGAGGAGAGTTCCTCCAAGAAACACTATCACCCAGGCGGCTGGCAGAAATCACCCAGTGTTGTGCAAAATGGACCCATTTACCGCCCTCCACACAAATTCCTGCAGAGAAACTGCCCATGGCAGGATGTTTTTGCCATCTGTCTTCCCAATTATCAGCTTATTTCCACAGCCAGTTTTGGAAGGTAGCATCCACTTGCAGTTCCTGGGGTACAGGAAAGGGCTCATGCAAAATGTCCTACAGCATCACATGCAGATGGAGAATGGTGGATAAGCTCTGCAAGCTGGCACATACCTGCATTACAGATGTTTTTTAGGAACAAACAACTGGAACACGATGACCTGTAACTATGGACAACTGCATGTCACCATGAGATGCCGCTGCAAAGGGTCTCCTGCGGGTAGAAGATCCAGTCTAACTAGAAAAACCTCCAGAAGGACTGGAGATTTTCTTGCGAGCAGAGAAAGCACCTTAGGCTGTGGCTGACTGTCACTACTAGTAAGCTACTTCCCTATCCAGCATTCATAGGACTCACAGCTCTTAACTGTCGATCAAATTAGGACCTTTATGAATAAACGATAAATTTCAATGTCTTCAGGGTAGGAATACACCTGAGAACTGTCCTCTCACCAGGCAACATGAGCAGCTACAGCACAGTGGTGGGATGGGGAGGAGAGCATCCAGCATTGGTCCCTTTTGCCCAATGATCTCCACATCTTTGGGGTGTCTGTGCGTTACTAATCTACTATGGTGTGATGTGTGGGATTAAATGGAGAACATGAATGTGCCCTCAGTCTTTGGCAATACATAATGTTTTCTTTTCCTTCCTTAAAATTGTCCTTTGGTCTTAATTAGCTTACAAGCCTGTTGTTCAAAAGCCGAAATTTCCTCTCTGGATTGCCCCCCTGCTTTAGTTCAAATCACATCTAAAGATAGAGCCATCCTTTTATGAACAGAACCATTTCTTTTGCTCATATTGCCAGCATGGTTAGGGCCTTATCAAATCTCTTCCCTACTGTAATATTTCTTTTCAAGGTAGCTCACTAACCCTTACCTGTTTTTCTTTTTGACCTGCAAATAGCAAAATACCATCAACTGGAAAAGATAATTACTCACTTGTGAAAGTAAGTGTTATTTTTTTTATTCTATGATATGGGCAATACAAATGTCACTCCAAGTCAGGTTGTATTAAGTAGTTTCATGTCACAATGACACAGTGTGAATTGACACACGCTGTGCTGTTGTATGAGATCTGGGGTTGCTTGTTTGAAGAGACTTTTTCTTTTCTACTTAGGAGAAGATATTAGGTACTACAGATATTACATGATCCATCCATTAGCTAAAAAATACATCCAGATAAAGGTATAATTTCTGGTATTCAGACCAAAAGAAAACCTATAAATGACTCCTTACTTCTAACATATCTACTGATAGTCAGCTTATTCCTTACTGTTTATTAAAGAGAATAAAAATAAAGGGAAGACACTACATCTGTAAGTAGATACAATTAATATGGAAAAATAAAATCAAAAAAACCCATGCAGATTCCAAAAGTCAGACTAAATCAGGGACACAGTAACTTTTGCTTTATGTTAGTAACTGGTAGCACACTCTGAAAAGCCTCTTACGAGTTTCAGCATTGTTTCGTTTTTCAATAATTTATGGAAAAGCCAAGGAGTTACCAGCGATAATTCTTACTCTGCTAATCCACACACCAGATCAGTATTACCCAATATCCAATAATACCAGCCTCTTCATCACTCAAGTTTTATTAGAAAATGTTGGCATGGGACAAAAGAGTTAATTCCTTATTTAAATCACAGCTAAGAGCATTTACAATAAATAACTGAAATCAGAATACCTATACTGGTGTTAGGACTTGACTTAAACGCCCTTTCAGTCAAGTCACATCTACCAACTCAATTAAAATCCTAATCAAAGCTCATTAAACCCATGCATACAAACCTTGACAGCATTTGTTTGTTTATTCAAGATTTTCCAGAACCTGGCACTTTCCATGAGTCTGGAAAGCCTCAGTGTAGCTCTCTTGACCAGGAACAGGAAGGCTGTTATTCACAACCGAAGAGGAACAGAGGGGTTCTCCTGGCCACAGGCTGATTATTTTGCAGTATAAGTCAGCATCCTCTCCCCATTTTCAGAACTAAATGACTAACTAACAAACCCACCTCTGAACAGGCTGGTTACCCTCAGCAGCACCTGCTTCAGATGCAGTGAGCCTTGCAGAAGCCTTCTTCTCAAGGTGGTCCTCTCCTTCACTTCCATCATGCTCCCCACCATGCCAATAAGCCATGCCACAACAGACATATTTCTCCATTCTCACTGACCTCCAAGGATTTATTATTACTTTTCATTCCATCCTTAGGCCCTTTCTTATGTTTCACCTCAGAGCTTCCCTTTGCTATCCCTAATATTTCAGAAGCAATGATTGCCTTCATCTGCATTTCCCCTTCATTTCAACGGAAGGAAAATAAAAAGCTCAAAGTAAAACCAAGCTGAAACCTCTCTGTTTCAGCTGGCGTTGCATCAAAGTCATGGATTAGGATGAGAGGAAATGGCCTCAAGTTGCGCCAAGGGAGGTTTAGACTGGACATTAGGAAAAACTTCTTTACTGAAAGAGTGGTCAGGCCTTGGAACAGGCTGCCCAGGGAAGTGGTGGAGTCACCATCCCTGGAGGTATTTAAAAGACGTGTCGATGAGGCGCTTAGGGACATGGTTTAGTGGGCATGGTGGTGTTGGGTTGACGGTTGGACTTGATGATCTTAAGAGGTCTTTTCCAACCTTAATGATTCTATGATTCTACGATTTCAATATCAAATTCCACAACACATTCACTTGAATGTGACTATCAAGCTGACTATCAATATTCAGTGACTCCCCAGTGAACCACTGCTTACAATTTGTGATGAACCCGCAAAGCAAAGGAGTCTCAGAAAGCTTTATGATTTGATCGTGAAAGTTTTGCCACACTCTGAGGTTTGAAACCCTTCAGCTGAAGATGGAATTAAAAATATATATATTTAAACAGCTCAACTTGAAGAGTCTGTATTCCAGGTAGTGAGGACAGAACAGCATCAAGAGCCCCAAAAAGGCCTTCATCCAAAGGAGGACGGAGTTCCCCTGGCACAGAACTGAGGCAAATAGCTGCGGGTTGTCCTCATCTCCTGTTCTGGCACAGGGGATCTGGCAGGAGAGACGTGTTGGAGACAGAGCAGAAACCACAGGGTCTGAAGCCAGATCTCTGCGAGATGGGACAGACAGTCAACCCCAGTGCCTTTGGTATTAGTAGCAACATGCACATGATTTCACTGTCATATACCAGTCCTAGAGCTCTGTCAGTACATCTTGATCTTACCCACAGCCTGATCAAAACTTCCACGAAACTCAAATGGAGTGCATTCTAAGCAGCACTCCAAGTGCTCAAAAAGCAGCACTGTTCAAACCCTCTCTGCTGTGTCCCACTTGTTAGATTGTCACAAAGAAGCCCTTGGGTCGATGCTACATGGCAGGCCAAGCTAATGACCTCATGCCAAACCTGCAGCCTCCACAGCACAGATTTGGAAAATCTGGCCTCACACAAAACACTTTTTGAGCGTCATTTTGCATGATTCCCCGCATAGTTAATGTGCTCGCGTGTGCAAAGCAATGCAACCCCCTACGTTTTTGTCAGCAGCACCAGAATCACGTACGCTTAACAATGACTGTGGTCGGGGTGTTGCATTTGCAAGCAAAACACACTCTTACTTTCTCAATTTTGGCTCCTTTATTGCAGGCTCTTATAGCTGACAACACAGCAGAGAACTTCATAAAGAAAGTCTCATGATAGCTGTTATTTATTATGCAAATACTGTCTGCCATGGCAACATTGCATGCAGTAGTTTGCTTTATTTGCTCTGGTACATGCATATTCAAATTAAGGCTGCATACATTGTGCCTACACATTACAAAGATTTTGTTTTCCTTGACACTTACAGGAGAACAAACTGCAATTAATACAGCCTGTTTAAGCAGACAGCACCCAATTAGTTATCATCCATTTTCAGATTGGGACTCTAGACAAAAAAACATGGAGCTGGCTTCTTATTCAAAAGGAAAATACATCCAAACTACAGGTTTTCAAAGACACATTTAACTCACAATGGCCAGGATACTCACTTGGCCTTTAATGTGAAATGGAGTGTTAATTTTTCTCTGTCACCTCTTAATTGCTTCCTTATTATACTGTTCAAGCAGTTTTTTGTGTTTTCAAGGGAAAGGAAATGCCACAGCATGAAAGAAAAAAAAATAGAAGCAGCACACTAGTGTAATTGGGCCTGATATAACGTTAGTTGTGGTATTGCCTTTAATGGTAACTACAAAAATTAATAGGAAAAGCCAAATTGTTTTCTATTGCAAAACAAGCTAGAAGAGATGTCAGGAGGTTTTGCATTCAGCTGCCATGCACTTAGTGCGATCACACTCTCAGCAAGTCAACCTATTCTGCATGTTTGTACACAGAGCATTTCCTTCTGCTTCATCTCTTGCAATAAGGTACCTTACTTATTTGTAGTGCATGAGCTATTTCTCAGATTCACATCTCTCGTTCTACTCACGGTTGTCTACGTAGCTGACAAGAGCATCCCAGTGCCTCAAAGCAGGAAACACGAGGACTGGAAACAGCCGTGCAGATGCAGCCTCCGGTTCTCCAAGGCCGTTGTCCGTGACCTCTCTGCTGAGTTCTCCAGAGCCTCCTGAGCAATCCTCAGCGAAGAAACAACTCTCACAGATTTTTCTGCCATTCCTGCAAATGCAAGGAATTGAAATGACTGGCCTCACATTTCCAAAGGCTGTGAACATACCTGACAGCTGACAGCAGTTGGGTTCCCCTTTCTTGCCTTAGCCCAGCAACGTTGATACTCCTTCTCAGAAATAAAGGCCAGTACTTTTGCAAAAGAGACATGCACATGCGAGTCAGTAGTGAAAGACTTTACTGATGTCACAGAGGGAAAACAGATACTCCGGATGCAAAGGCAAGAATTACAGGCATTTATTTAAACAACAACATGTGATTGCATGCTCTAATGACAATCTTTGTATGACAGTGCTAGAATTTGTGATTAGTATTATTTCCCCCATCCTCTAATTTTTATTAGAGAATAGTAATTATTAATGGAGGAAGGAAACAGAAAAAAGCAGACGCCAATGATACTAGTGCATGGTAGATTTAAATATGCGCATTAATGCATAAGAAAAGTGAGTTACAAAATACAAATTTTGAATTAATTTCCTAAATGTAGCTTCCCAGTGGACAATAGAAAGGAGATGATCCAGTTACCAACTTGTGCTTATTAGCATTCAAACACGCTGATTAACTCATTAGTAAGACTACATTTGAAGTCCTCCCTTTTGTTTCCTTCTCTAAACTGTTGGTCTTCCATTTATTTGTTTATTTTCCAGGAGGAAGAAAACACATTTATTTAGGACTGAAAAGAATGAGTCAACCCCAGCTGAAGAATAGCAAACTTTATACAATAGTAAAAATATCCCATCCATTTCACTGGGTGGGTGAAGATAAGCATGTGCCTGATAGGGTTGTAATTTCATCAGAAGAAAATTATGGGCAGTAAATATCAAAGCAAAACTCAGCTTTCCACCAGACAGATCTCAGAAGTGCACAGAGAACTCCAAAACAACATTCCTTAATGTCGAACCGAGAGACCGTCTGGTGAAGCTCTACCTATGTCCTGCCAAGGGACCAGACTGCTTACGATTCTTGTGGCACATTGCTGCTGTCTGTTTACACACACTGCAGGCATTAGTCACCCAAATTCTCAGCCACAAAAAAAATCCCACTGAATGTGTGGAAGGTGCGATTTACAGTCTCAGAGCTGAGATAAGGTTTTGGCACAAAGTAAGTAGAAGGTGTGAGCTGCATGTGTCTTCACCACCTGCAACTACCATATCCAGTAAAGACAAACATGACACGCCTCTACAAGGCTGCAGAACCTGCCCTTTTGCCCTGCTTAATAAGACTGTTTTCATCTCACTGGTACAGCCAAGGTACCACTTTTAGTCAACGGAAAAAATGAAACAAGGCAAAGTCTTACTTTGCAGGACTTAATCAAGCTTTTACCACCATGCTGAAAAAGGAGACCCAGAAGAGCCCGAAGCAGAGGCAGCAATAGCCGATGTGCAAGGAAACAGCTGCAGAGGGAACATATCACCGCATTGAACTTTCTGGGACTCTGACACTTTGTCACAGGCAGAATCCCCAGCAGAAACCTCAGCTCATCTTCCCCACATAACCAGCAATGGAGAAAGGACCTGTTCTGCCCTTGTGAGCCAGATACCTGGTCTGTGATATGAATGACTTACCAGCTCTCACAAAGGTGAATCATTTTGCAGCAATCACAGCACCAACTCCCTTTCCTGATCACGCAGCGTCAAGATATTCTCAAGTCAGCCATCAGGGAAAAGTTTCAAAACTCTCTAGGCCCTTTTAGTGATTATTTCAGTGCTTATTTAGTACTTTATTGGACTAAACCTCTGAGAATTTGCACAATAATAGAATTGCAGTACCCTGAGATTTTCACTTCTTTTCATACAGTAAATGCTATGTCTTGGCCATATCCCAGCAACTCCATTGTCTGCATGTTTACATGCCCTTCCCTTCCACCTGACCTATACGCCTCACAAGCTTTAATTTATTTTCTTCTGTCCCATCACCCTTGTAGAATATTTAATAATGAAATGCTGAGGCACAGGATAAATTAAATATTCTACCGCAGATAACACAGACCATCCTTCTCCTCCGGCCTTCTAATGTCTCCCTGTTTAAACATAGGAAGAAATTGTTAAAAACACTGGAAACACATCAAGAAATATCTCTCTCCCACTGGTGTAATCAACAAGTCTTTATAATTCAGTCTAAACACACCTAAAGATCTCATTTTGCATAGCTCTTTATGTATTTCTGCAATTTAAGAGGACATAAGTATGTTCTCTGAACAGGATATAATTAAATTGAACAACCTGATGTCTTATTTTCATAGAAATCCATTTTATGAAACTGTCTGTTTCCATTCTTATATATTAAATTCTTTACTTAAATCTCTCTCCTTTTTCTCTTTAACTTCCAATTTGCCTTTGTCTAAGGATACTGACAATGTCCTATATAGCCTTGAAATCAATTTAGTGAGACAGTCTCTTTGTACAACAATTTTTCAATCTGTGACATTTGCATTTCTATACCTTTTTTTAATTCACAAAGAACAGCATGTCTTATCCGAAGGAAACGGGAAAACTGAGCTCCAGGAATATTAAAATCTTCTACAAATTGGTCAAACGATTTAAAACATCCATTCTTAAACAATCTTCAATATAAATTAACTCTTTTTGTTGCTAGGTTCTAAAGGCTCCATTTTTAATATAAGTGGAAGGTCCTCATTATAACACAACAGACTTAAGGGAGACAATATCTCATTCCAGCCCATGAATTTATGCACTTTCCCCATGTTTTACAGACTGGGAAATAGTTGTTAACATAATCTTTTCCTGTCACACCATTTTAATATATATTTTTATATCTGTGTTATCTCTCAAGTTCTGTGTATATATATCCTTCTACAAACTTGTAAAAGAAATTACCTTTGTCAGGTCCTTATCAGAGTTGTGATGTGTTAATCCTACTCTCCTGTCGCAATTCTTGAAGACCTGCTGCATTTTATTGCAATAGGCCTTCCATTTAGCTTCCCTATACCTTCAAATGTACCACGATCTTTACCAATAAAAGACATAGTCTACATTTCTCTTTATCTCAACTATGTAAATGAAAGAGTAAAATAATAGTCATTCATATAGAAAGAAAACAGAGAAGTATTAGAAAGAACTATAATTTAAAAAAAAAGTTTGTTCTACAGGATTTAGAGCATAAAAGATTTAGATTCCACAAGGTAGAAACATTCACCTAAACCTTCTGATCTCCCCAAAATAGAGCCAGAGTGTTTAGAAACTGCCAATTTAAGCAGGACTATAAGGTCTTGTATCATACTGAAAAGGAGATGGCTCTACCAGTCAGAGAGCTGCAGAGCAGACAAATTATTTAGGATGAGTTAATCTCACTGAACATTGGGCTACTAAAACACAGATGTTTGAGCTAAGCTATTTGACTATGCTTTCTCCATAGTTAATAGAGACAGACAGCACGTCTCCCACCCAAAGCAGTTGGGATTAATTTCCCTCTGGAGGTAGAGGGCCGACAGTTGAAAGACCCTGGATGACAAGCTTAGACAAAGTGCCAGACTCCAAAGCTGGCTAAGCAAAGCGGAAGAAAACTGTCCCATGGGTTTGCTTCCATCAACAACTCCAACACTTCCAAACAAATATATGCCAAACACCTGCTTGGCATATATATCATCCAGCTATTTCTCAATAAATAAGGTACCTCTTGAGAACAATGGAACAGCCTTAAACTCTGCACAGTTAGTAACTGTATATCCACACAGAAATCTCAGGCTCATGTAATTCAGGTTGTCTTCTGGACTCAAAGTTGCCAAGGTATCATACCTCAGTAAAGATGGTGAATTGCAGCTTTCCTGCTCTAGAAGTAGGAAAACGTCAATGTTTTCATAACAGACGGGAAGTGAAAACACTAACAAGTCAACAGTAAAAATAGAGGTGTCAAAGCATTGACAGGGAAAGCGGTGTCTGAAGAAACTCTCCTTTGACACCTTCCTGCCATACCCCTTCCCCTTCCTACAAATTGAACATCTTATCAGCAAACGGCTAGATATCAAGAGATGCTAATCAGTCAACACCAAAGTCAATAGGCACTGAAGGCACTTAGCACAACTGGTTAAAAGAGGTCCAGGTCCCAGAGAAAACACCTCTCGGCTTCCCCCAGAAGCACTGCCAAACACAGGAGGTCAAAATAGCATGAAACCAATTCAAAAATCACACAGTTCTACATGCAACTTCTTTTCCCTTTCTGCTGGTCTTCAAATTTTTGAGCGTTTCTGAGTTGAAACTGTTTTCCAAGTGGGTGACTGCAAACCTTTTTTTTTTTCTTTTAAGTAGGAGAACTAAGACTCTGCGCAATAGCATGACTCCAGGAGCTGAGGTGCATGGAAATTACAGGATGGCACAGTAATACTCCCACATTCATATGGCCACTGGAAAGTCTTCAGGTTTTTCCCCTGAATTTAGAATATGTCAAAACACTTCCTGTTCTGGGATCCTCACCTCTCTCTCAGTGATAATTAATTACAGACCCTGAGCTACATCTACAACATGTCTATATTCAAAAGCTCCATAAACAAAAAAAAAATCTAAGTCTGCATTTTCTTAGATACACCTAATGGTGCCAGACAAAACCCAAGACTAATTCTGGAAAATATAGGCATTTCTTTTCTGAGAAATGTGGCATCTCCTATCTTTGCCAATTATCCCTTTTTGCTCTAAAAATCTGTAGGTATTAGTTATACAAACAAAGTGGCTGCTGATGCCTACACCCTATTTCAGAATTTCAGACCCAGATTTCTCTGGCAATATACTCCTGATCAGAGACTTCATGCATGCTGTCAATCAGCAGTGGCAAAACCAACCCAAAACCAAGTTCTAATCTCTTGTTGTACTAATACACCTCTGGAGCAACTACAGTGATTAATGCACTCCAGACTGAAATAGAAGCCACGGCGAGCAGTGCTGGTGCAGTCTCTGTACTGGCTGATGCAAGGGCTTTATAAAGCCACTTCAGTTTGACTGTGGGCAAAGCATTATCATTATCAACAGTAATCATGAGCATCTGGAATCTGAGCTTGAAAACATAAATGCTAAATACCCTAAATGCCTAATAAGGAAACTATCTAAATTAACCACTTACCCAATCAGAGAAAACAAAGATGAATGTAAAACTGTAAGGTAATAACAAATATTAACCTGATATTGTGTCACAGAATTACAAAAGCACAGAAAGGCTGAGGTTGGAGCAACCTCTGGGGATTCTCCACTCCAACCCCTCTGCTCAACACAAGGTCAGCTAAAGCAGATGGCCAAGGACCTTGTTCAGTCAGGTTTTCAGTATCTCTAAGGAAAGAGACTCCATAAATTCTCTGGGCAACCTGTTCCAGTGTTTGATTACCATTACACTAAGAAATGTTTTTCTTACATTTTAAGCAGCTGAAAAGTTGCATATAAATATTACTACATAATGGGGACACCAGAAGACCTGCCTCTCCATCTCTCCACCTCAAGAAAGTTCAATGTCATCTTTGAAAGATGTTTATCCAACATGTTCCCAAAAATTTTTCCATGACAAAAATGCCTCTCTCTGTTTCAGTACTTCACTTTCCTTCCACTCATTCACCTGCCTTGCCTTCTGACTTCCATTAGGCTGTTAGATTTACTTCCTCACTTTAAGTATTTAATATGACCAAACTAAACAATTGGGACCAAATTCATTCCACTACTGTTCTGTTAAAGCCAGAGGATTTACTTTAGGATTGAATTTGCTCTTCTTATGTGAGAAATGGGGGATTCAGAAGGAGATAAAAGAAGAATGAAAAGAAAAACTGACCTTGGTGGTCATATTTTCTTTAATCCACTAGGGCCACTCGATGAATGCATACAGCCAGACCAACAATAGCGCTTGCATTTAAACTCGGGTGGGTGTAAATATAGGTAAGGGCACTAATCAGCCAGGTGGCTACATGTTACCCTGAACACAAGCAATTAAGTACAAGGGCAATTTTCTCCCAGAGGTTAGTTATTTCATAGCCAATTACCCAAGCAGCTTCACCCCACTTTGAACTGTGTGTGGAGTAAGAGCCATGTCTGCATCTGGACCTTCAATAGATTCCCTGTAGCTTTAGCCATCAGCCCTATTCATCTTTTTCTAAAGTAGTTACAGCATCCACCTGCCTTTCAGTATTTAACTCCTGCATTTGTAAAGAAGCAAGCAGAACATTTGAACAAAAAGATATTTTTATCTTTATAATAGGCAAGGCAATTTTAGCACTATATGTCTATGAAACTCAGCATTCAGCCTTGTGTAGTATCTTCACAAAATCAGTGAATGCACTTTATTAAACATATACACTCTCTGCAAAGCTGGCCTTTCGAGTGAGAAATCTGTATTGTTTTGAGTTCAGAATATGGCAGGTCCAAGGGAGATTGACTGAATGCACAGGAGGAGAATACATCCAGCTAACACAAGCTAACACTGCAATCTCTTTATGTAATGCATTAATAATATAATTACACCTTAAACATTAACAGAATATGCTGAATAACTCTGAACAGATACATATCATAGGCTGTGTATGTCTGTGTGCATATAAGCAACACTCATGTTTTATTCCCACAAGACACACATTACATTATGTTACAAACACACAGGCGGACACATACATCTGCATCTCCATGCATCCAACCCACACACATGGGCTCAAGGCAGATGAGGCCATTGCAAAAGCGGTATGGACTCCAGAGGCAGAAAACACCATGCTGTCTCACCCCTGCCCTGCTGTACACCATCCTTAGAGCTGAACTGTAAATGTATTGTCAAATACTGATCTTTTCTCTCCAAAACTTGCATCCCCCAGGCCACAATTCAGCAAAGTACTAGAGCACGTGTGTAACTCTGATAGTGAGTACTCCCATCAAAATGTGTATGTAACTGGATCGGGTTGTGCCTATGGATCACCAACACAGCAATCCCCTGTCAGAGCAGCTCCCTCTGCCAGGTCCTGTGTCTCTCTCCCACCGGTGACACAAAGAGCCTGAAGAGCACATCACATCTCAGCTCCCACAGACTACAGTGCCCTGGGATCCACTGGGGACCCCACATGCCTGGTGTAAGTAACACAAAAGCATCTCCCAGCACTATCCAGGTCAGTCCAGAGGAGAATCAGGGAAGAGTTTAGTGTCCTGGTGCTATGATTTCAAAAGCACTTCTGAACCCCTGGGTCTTATTCTGAAAAACTTCCCCTAAATTACAAAGTAGACAGAATAAAGAGTGTAGAGTTAGAATAACATGAAAGTCCATAACTGATACTATTAATTTCTCTGAGCTTTCCTTTGCATCCTTTCTGAGAGATTTTAATATAAGAGATATCTCAGATCCTTTTAAGGAGGCAAATATCTAGGTGTGGAATAATACCCTAGATAAGCCACACATTCTCCTTCCATAAGAGGATTAAAAGGTTCTGGAGAAATGCAGGATCCCTTAGACTTTCCAGTTTCTAGGTTGCCAAGTTCTTGCTAAAATAAGAACATAAAAGCAGAACACAAATAGAATTTTGAACAAAAAAAACTTCATTTAAAAAAATGAGCAATGTTTCAGTAATTGCTTTTCACTCTGGACAGGTAAATAAATGGAAAAAGTTTTTTTCAAAGTGTCATGCTGTTTTCATGCTGCAGGAGCGGGTGTGTGCGGAGGCAATCACAGCCAGCACTGCCGGAGCTGCAGTCCTGCCGGGTGCCCAGCAAGGAGCCGCCTCGCTCTGCCTCCCATAGCATCACCTCTCCCCACCCCACCGGGCAGCAGGGCTCCCCGGCGCACACCGGGCACCACTCGGCTGTCTGTGGCTCCCCAAGGTGTGCGCTTGGGCCAGCAAGGAAATGTCCAAGTCAGAGCCCAGAATTTCTTCCCCACGGGGGAAATTTCTAGCCCCAGTAAATAGGCAGTAAAAATTCTCCCTTGGGAAGCTAAAAGACTTAGCCCTTTGCCCCATCATCTGAGGCAGAGACACCATTTGGCACAAGTCAGCAAAGACCAAAAAACCACAATAAAATCTTCCTGGCTCACAAAGAGTCCACCTAAAAATTTTGTAATTGCACTATTTATGGTCAGGATCATCATAGAAGAGATGGTTATAATTTGGCTGCACTAATTCCCATCCCCCTGCCTTTGCTGTTCTCCGTGCAGCTCTCAGTAACAAACCTGTCATTTTAAGCATTATTTATTTACCAGGCAACCATGGTATTGTTTGATATGTAACGGAATATTTCCATGAATTTTATTTGCTGAAAAATAACAACGTGAAATGAGAATTAGTTTTAAAATCTATTACAATAAGTAGCAAAACCCCAAAACTAATCAAACCCATGCTGGCAATTAGTTAGGTATCATTCTGATAATTAAGTTCTGTCCACTACAGCTATTATTATTTACATAATAAATTATCATGATATAGTTTAGGCAGAGAATTGTAAAATATATGCAAGTTACACAGTTTACATTTTAAAATCAGCTGCTTCTAGAATGTATCTGAAATGAAAGTTCGAATTCACTTTTAAATTGTAACCCTCCCACGTTACAGATTGAAAAAATATGTTATATCAAACATCCACATAAATTATAAAAGCTCCTTTAAAATGTCAAGTATAGATCCTACTGTGCTTAGAATGTCAGCATAACTCTAAAAATACAGTGTGATGAGGCATGGATACAATTTATAGCGGAAATCAAGCACGCTTTTCAACTTGCACGCACAAAAAAGTGTGGTAAATCAAACAATTCTTTCCCTTTTTAAATTGAAGTTGAATTAAAACTGTATTAAATTAACACAAATTGCCCAGATGAGTGATATTGTAGTATTTAGGGATCCACAGCTATAATGTTGTATTGCCTTTTTTTTTTTAATCACTTCGTAGTAGCATTACAAAATTTAACGCTGCAGTTTTGAAAACAAATGCACTAGTTGAATGCATCAAGTTAGCCATTTGCTTAAAGTGGTGTTGGATAGGAAACTCATCTATTAGTTCAGTTGTGACACCTCTTCTGGAGATCTGAATGTTTCCAGTAAAAATCAGTAAGCAAATACTTTTAGGCTGAGCCTGCAAGGAGATACACTCTGCCAGCTCCCTGGATCTGCATGGAGCCCCATTTGATTAAAATGGGCCCGTTGCAAACAGAAGAATCTGTTTTTATAGATCATTTGCGGAACCCAACCTACAGTATTTCCTGTTGATTAGTAACTATTTCCCAGAAAGCTACTTTAAAAAAGGAGCAACAAATATTTATGAAATAGTATTATTTATATTGAAAACTTGTGGCTGTTGAGGAATAAAAAAGAAGAGGGGGGTGGGATATAACATAATGCTCTGAATTAATGCAAATGTAGGCACAGTGTGATTTTCATACATGGAGAGAAAATTCTTGGACTTCCCTCAACAAAAGGCAAAACCTCTGCTGCATGGCTATCTTGCAAACTGCTTCAACTGCTCCACCTTCAGATAATGAGGTTACTTATGGGAGAAATCATCAGTAAATAATATGGTTCCTAGGCACCTAATCCTTACTTTTTATTTACACAACTCTGCCATGCAACCGTCAGAAACCTCTGTCTAGTTATTAGCAGCCCTCTGAGGTTGTTCCCTTTCAGGCAGCCGCTCTCCAGAGAGGGATGGAGGACAAAACATTTGTTGTTGCAGATTTTTCTCCTTTTAAATCATTTTGCACGAAGGTAAGACCTGTCGGCCATTTCCGAGCAGTGCCAAGAGCCGGGCCAGGCAAGCGGAGAAAGGCACGTTCCGCTCCCCGTGGGAGCTGCGGGGCTCTGCCCACGAGATGGCAGGCTGCGATGCTGTTTGCATTTTCCAGCCAGTGTTCAACTGGAAATAGTTTCCCCTCTCAAATGACAGCAGCCCCAGGTAGCAGGGGTGACATTTGCTTTACATTATGATACACACTAATTAATCATTAGTGATCCCAGAAGTATGTCGACTAAAAATGCTTTGCTATGGCTCGTCACAGTAGGGGCTTTCAATATTGATACTATTACACACACATATGTTCCACGTCTGGATGCTATATACCAATGGATTTAGTGTTTTAGGCTACAGAATATCTTTTAAGCGCTGCTAATTATTGTTTGATCAAAATCCTTATAGTCGGTAATGAACTTAATATCTTGTACTTTATGCGATAAACTCTTGAGGTTAGGTCACAAAATGATTGCTTGACTGGGCGATGAAATAGGACTTTTACACAAGCTAAAGCTGCTGCAAAACTGACTGCAACTTTTTGTGGCATAGTCCAGGCTTTTGGGATTGGCTGACATTTTTTCACCTATGTAGCAGTCTCTATGCCAACAGCCTGGGGCCACCTCCTTTCAGCCCACTAGCAACCACAGCCACAGCTGAACAGTGCCGCAAGAAAGATGACTGGAGACCTGAGAGCACTGTAAAAGATGATGCCTAACCGTATTTCAAATATGACCAAAGCTTCATGCCACTTCAGTGAAGATACTGAGGTGTTTTGATTCACCTCTACTACCGAGTACATAGGCACATCTAGGATGGAAAATAAGAGGCGACGAAGAGTATGGGGAAGTTGACATCGATAAAGCTGAACAGGAGGTCAGTTACCAGCAGCTCTCAGTCTAGTCTCATGTGCCTTCAACACCAGTGAAAAGCACCCAGGACAGTCAGTAAGAAGGAGAAGAGATTTTGACCTTGGTTTCATGCCAAGTATAGGGTGGGCTTTTTTGGAAAGGTAAGCACAAACCTTCTGCCTGGGAACTCTTTTCAGTGTCTGCAAAGCTGCTGGCCTGTCTTGTTCTTTCGCCTCATCATTGCTACACACAAGCAATCCAAAACCAAATGTCCCTTACAGATCCTACCATGGCAGTCCTGCTCTCAGTAAGTTCATCTTCAGTGATCCTAAGGAGATGGCCACTCTCTTCACTCTACAGTGAAGGACATAGGGTCCTACCTTGGCTATCATGGTTCAGGAGTCCTTCAGCAGATCCTTTCAAACAGTAAAGGATATTCAGGTGCAGACCAATGAGGGGAATCACAAATGGTTAAAATATTCTGTAATCCAAAAAAATCCTGAGCATTAAAACCGTTTGTAAGGAAAAAGTATAGTCATGATAGCTTTAGAAACGCTTTAGTTGATGCAGAGGGTTGGTTCAAGGTGGTCCAAAGATGACTGAGCTCTGAAATTATATTACAGAAGAACACATCCCCATAGTGCAAAGTCAGAGCCTGAATGGACATAAGGGTTTTACCCATCATCCTTGTTTGGGCTCCCATGTGTTTAACACTCAAGTTTTCCACTGCACCTTCTTTATTTGAACATTGCAATATACAATGAGAAAGAAATCCAACAAAACAAAAGCTCTTGTTTTAAAAAAAGCCAACCGAAAACCACACACCAGGTAGACTAACACCATTATAAGCTTCTCTGGGGGTCATTCGCACTGGATGAAAGCTAAGCTATCTAGAAAAATCTTTTCCAAACACAAAAAAATAAAGGCTTTGAATCTGCTAATCTAGCAAGACAAATGTTGAAAGGTGAAGAGCACAGGCTTTTGCAAAGGTTATGAAGTGAATATTGATGATGCTTCTGCTCAGGGAAGTAAAGCTGAAGCAACCAATAAACATTAGCTTCGGGATTTTTCTCTACCACTACACATCACCTGTGTGTCAGAGGGACACACGCCAGCCTGGATGTCAGTTGCTTCCACCTCCACAAACGCTCTGCTGGGCACAGGAGATGTGTCCACACTCGTCTTACTCTCTCCTGTAAAAGCTCTGGCTCATATAATGGAAATCCTGTTTCTAATGTGAACAATTTGTTGGTACAAGTCAAGACTAGGTCAGCATTTAACAGCTAAAGAACTGGCAAAACCATTGTTGATCTAATGGGTCAGGAAATTAGTCCTGTTCAAGTAATGGAACTATATTAAAACCACAGAAAACAAAATAAAAAGAATAAAGGAGGAGAGAGAGAGGCAGAAAAAGAGAAAGGAGAGGCTCCCAGTTCCATAGGATTTCAGGACTTGGGGTTTTAACAAAAATACCAAATACCACAAAACTTTTGATACAGCTGTGACAATTAAGATTTACAATTTATTTGACTACTTGCACTTTGACTCCCACTAATGCAGAGTTTGGGGATTATATATAGTAAGCCAAAATTATAAAAAATGGGACTTACAAATTCAGTCCCTGGATCACAATGAAGCCCTTCACATAGGCAGGTGGTTTCTGGAAGGGGTGAGCACACCATCACCTTCAGGATCTGCAGAAATCTTGGTCTTCGCCTTTTGATGTTCCAAGGCACCAGAAGTTTGCAGCCCTGCAGCTACCCGCTGCCACCCACAGCTTTCCCCATACCAAATTTTCTACAAGCAGAGCAAGGAGGAAAGTTGCCTCTTTCCCCATATGGTCACAGTCGAGGCTCACAGTGTCCACAAAGCTCTGTACCGCTCAGACACATCTGCATTCAGCCGCTTACATCTGCTCGTAATGTTTCTTCTTAACTAGCAACCCTCAAGAAAGTTTTCTAATTCAACAGTAAAGTAGTTAATATGTTGACATATTTACTGTGCCATTCCAAACACACTCTTTTTTTTTTTTTTACTTGATCACTAGAAAGTGAAGACAAAGCAGCAGTCAAGGAAGAGCATTTTTACTGTTACATCAATTGATTTTTAAGCCTATACTGCTCTATTTTAAAACTTCTGGAATTAAACCTCATTCTATCCTCTCCCCCTCTCATGCCAACCATAACACTTATTTAAAACTCCCTCTTTTCCTGACATATTACAGGTCTGAAAGCCCCCGTGGTAGTTTAAACTTCAGCATCTTTTCAGCAGCCCCCTGATTTATGAGCTTACAGTTTCTACATTCTAGCTGCTTTACACTGAAGTTTGAAAATGTAGCAAGAAAATAAAAAATAAATAAAAAAGAGAGCTGACTTCTAGCAGCGGGATAGTATCCCTCAAGACGTGCCGATTTTGTTCCCTTCTTACTTGTGAAACAGATGGTGTTTTATGCTTAACACAATCAGTACCATTCTCTATCTGTTGCCTTCTAACCTTCCCCACCTGTGTGAAACCCAGCCAGAGCTTAATGAACATACTTGGAGCTGTCTGGACTGAATTAGTCCCAGTAGGAGTTACCCTTCAGGTACTCCACAGTCTCTCATGGCCGTGTAACTGCAAAGGAATACAAGAAACCTTTACACTGTGGCTAATTAAATAAAGGTTTGCCTCTGCTAAGTGCATTTTCTTCCCATCCAAAAGCAGGTAATGTCTAGAGTGTTGAACTATTTTGGAAGTATTTGCCGCTATCTTGAACATTCTGGGAGACAAGTGGCATGAAAATGGGGTCAGAATGGGATTTTAAGCCATATTCTTCTTCCATTTTTAAAGTTTTCTTCACTTCCACATACCAAATTATTACAATAATTACCTTACAAATGTAAGGCGTTACTAAAAGAATGTTTTTCAAAATTCACATACAAGCTAAAACTTTTTGTTCATACCATTCATCCCGTAAATTTCAATTTTTCCCACTTGAAATTCTACAAAAAATATCTTTTTGTATTGCAGCAGATTCTTTAAAATGAAGATGAAATTACAATCTGGTTACTTTGACCACATTCCATGTCCCAGACAGCAAATCTTAAAAATGTCACGAAGACATGCTAAAGTAAAGTAATTTCCTTCATGCTAATTATCAATTGTAGAAAATTGTTGAGATGAAGTAATTCAGCAGCCTGAGATTGCTTCCAAAGTACCTATGGTGGGATCTTTGAGTCAGCTTATACACTGAAATTTCTGCTGCTGGCTTTCTTTCCTCTGTCTGAGGCAACTCTGCCTAATTTCCAACCTTAATAAGCACAGAACTTCCATTAAATTAATTGGACCGTTGATACAAAGGGGCAAAATAAGTTTTGCAAATCTAGCTTAGACCAAGGATGGGATCTTACTGGATTGCAATCAAGTGGATGGCCAACCTTTCTCAGGAATGTTCACTAAAATAGCAAATTATCCAAGATCTCTATCTGCAATTCCCTCATGCTGAGGTTTAGCTGTGCATCCTTTCTATGGTGTTCAGGTGCACACAGATAAGACAGACTCCCATTCTCTTAACACACCAAGGAGAATTCCAGGAATCTGAGCCAGCCACTGTGATGAGCCAGTATGGGGATCCAGGGAGTTAAAATTAAGTGTTTATGATAGAGAAACAGAAGATGCCTTCTCCTACAACTTCACCATGAAACACAATCAAGGAGGTTTGCAAAACTTTTATTCAAAAGGAGCCATGCCAGCTTCTTCCCTTGAAGAAAAAGAAACCAAACTTATGCCCATGATAGCAGCCGAGGACTCTCTACTCTTGGTGCAGAGAAGAAGGTGAAAACGGTATTACCACAACCCAAAAGAAACAACTTTCTTGTTCAGGATAGAAGAGAATGACAGACAGGTACTTAACAGAAGCAAGATAAACAGGTTTCCAACAATAAGTACTCTGGATTTGCCTCTTGGGTACCCCTCTGCACTTCCCAACACAGTGCAATGGCTGGGAACCAGTACGGTAAGCAACAGCTGCCAGAACTGGACTGGGAAGAGCAAACCAACAGACAGACAACAGCAGGGAGATGGATGGGAAGAGAAATGCCATCAAGCTGAAATATATAGGAAATATCAATCGCCTACAAGGAAGGAGAGAGCCAAAGAACTACAGGTCTGATCCAAAACCCCAGGGACATCAAATACCACCAATGACAGGGCCTTTCCCGCAGGCCTGATCTTTAGTGATTCAGCTCCTTAAAGCAGCATTGGTCCTTGCCACCATCTTGGGTTTCCAATATGAACATATGCCTGGATGCCACGAGCAGATTCTGGGATACAAGTCCCTTTCTCCTCCAGACCAATGTCTGGATGTCCTGTGTTGATGCCTGTCTTAATCAGTTGAACCCTTTCTATTCCCTTAGCCTGGGGTCCCTTGCAAGTGCTCTAGATTGACCCTCCTCTCCCAAAAGTGGCTGTTTGCTAAAATGATTGTACAACGTTATCTGAGAATTATTCGTATAGTATAGTATAGTGGGAAGATGACACCTCAACAGACTTCTCAAAAATCCTCCTAGAGCCAGCTAGAGTAGAGGAATGTGAGGATCTTTAAGCGTGTGTGAAGGTGATGAAAGGTGCAGAAAGAGGGTTTCTCCACAACGCGTATTGGGCTACTTTTGGGGTAGGAAAAAGCTAAATAGAATCAGAACTTTGTTATAAGAAAACCGACAAGGTACAAGGGTGTTATTTAAACGAGAAAACAGGGGAAAACTGAGCATACAAGGCAGAGACAGGCTGTCAGTTATGTGTAGGTAACAAGATATCTGGTTGTAAAGGAGAGGGCAAAAATTACTACTGCCCTGCAATAGGCAGGGGGCCCTCCTGGGGGGATGTTCCAGCAATGCAACTCAGCATCACAAAAGGTGGTCAATAAAACAGAGTGCAGTGGTCAAACAAATGCCAGCAATCGCTCTTCCTTACACTGCCATTTAGCTGAACTCCAGGAGGGATTGGACATCCCAAATAAGAACAGAGGGGGCACTTTGCTGGGGGCACAGGGGAAAAGGTAGCTAAAATAGAAAAGCCTGGTCAACAGTCGAGGGACTTCAATAAGACAGACTGGTGAGATAGGATGGAAGGACAGAAGCGGATGAGCCACGTACCAGCCTTTCAAGGGATTTGTCACCGATACCTGAAGTCACATGCCTGGAGATTTTTCTGACATTTCTAAGATGTGGAGGCTAAGTATTTAGGAACCATTGCCTTGGGGACTCTGCCCATCTCTGATTCTGTCACAGGGACTCACAGAGGAGAAGGTAGCAGGGCTGGCTATGTAGGACTTAAGGTGAGGAGTTAATCACAGAAGTCTCACATTCACACTGTGTGATAGGGCAGGCATTCCCATGATATCAGATTTTATCCTTAGAGTCATGGGAATGGCTTTAAACTCCAAGAAGCCCACAGAACAAACAGAGATGTCCTATCTCCAGGAGTGAAGAGACCCATGGGAAGAATCTGTACCAATCCTACATGTACCACTAAGATACAGAACTGGGGAAGAGACAGTCTTCTCCATAGTCATTTTGCCTAGTAATTCTAGTCCTTGGTCTTCTCTACCAAACCAAACCCCCAAACTCTCTATCTGCAGTGTCAGCTTTCCTACAACAACCCTGGCCATGACAAGGTAATGTAGTTTTAGAGAAGTGCACTGGATGAGGGCAACATTCATTGGGCTATAGGGCTCTTTGTAGAAACGTCCCATTTGGAACGTAAACCGAGATAACTGTTGAAAGGTACCTTTCTTGCTTAAAAAAACCCAAAAAGATACTCCTTTAGCAGTGAAAATTACATGCAGAAGTGAGTTGAAGAACTAACTATAGCTGAATCACTAAGTACAAAGGGGCATAGTGTAATTAAGTTCAGTGTCCTTGTGGGAGGGAATGCAACAAAACCTAGCACTGTGACATTAAGCTTTAGAAAGGGGATTTAAAAAAAAAAAATGAGGAAGCTAGTCAAAAAGGCCCTGAAGTCAGAAGTAAGGAAATTAAAATCCTTCAACTCAGCATGGAGGCTACTTAAGCAACCATAATAGAGTCCCAGAAGGAATGCGCAGCTTTTCAAAGAAACACGGAAGGCAAGAAAAATAAAATTAGCATGGGAAAACAGCAAGGTCCAAGGGGTTATTTAAGCCAAACAGGTAGCATTCAAAAAGAAGTGAAAACCTACCTTAAGGAAGGCAGTACGAAGGAACACAACCCATGGAAGGTTCTCCACATCACGCAGACATGTTTCAAAAGTTGTGGTGACTGAGAAATGAGCTAGGCTGAGGGGGAGGTTAAGGAGAAAATAGCTAAGGAAGGAAAAAATAAGTAACTGGGAAAATGGATACCCAGAAGATTTCAAGGGGAAATAACAGTGAATAAGGCGATTGCAGAGAAAATAAGTTATTGCTCATCAGCATGGAGCACACTGTGGGGATACAAGTTGCCTGGGGTGAGGGAGTCTAGGAGAAATAGAAGGGAAAAAATCAAGGAGTGGAAAAAATAAATAAATTAAAACCTGAGAGATCCCTGAAGCCAGTTGGAATAGGGAACTGCTCCCTAGGATGGCGTAGCTGGTCGCTGATCGCAAGTTATGATTTTACAGGGAGCCCATTCGGAAAGTGGAAAAATTGCTGCACTGAGACACTCTTCCCTATCTCTTACATACTGCACCAAAAGCCTCTTGATGTCTTATGCAGCCCAGAGTGACCTCTGAAAATATGAGGAGACCTGAAGTCCCTGGGAATGCCTCATGACCCTTCCAGACCATGAACAGCATGATGCATCACTTCTAAATGAGCCAGGTGAAGTAGAGCCTTCCTCACTTTAATTTAGTTGGGCTCCAGCAAAGCACCTTGTCCGCAGCTGCATCCAACCTGCAGCACAGAACACACTCATTTGAGCTTTAGTCATTTGTGTGGTCTTTTAAGTAATTATCCATTGCATTATTCAATGAGAGAGCACAGTATTTACTGGATTACTGGGTCTGTACTCCCTTAAAGACACAGCTCACTGGTTTGGGAGCCAGCTGCACTATTGCAAAGCAACGAGCAAACATTTCTCTTTTCTCCTCCATTTTTGAGCTACACAAGGAGGTTCTTTAAAAAAAAAAAAAAAAAAAAAAAGGAATGGTGGTACTACAATAAAAACCCAGTCAGTTCTAGGTAGCTCTCTTTTATGCAATATATTTACTGATCCAGTCACAAAATTGGAGGTGTCACTCTAACGGCTCATTAGAGTGCCTCATACAGACTCCAGCTGAAAATAGGCAAATTATCTTTCCATGGGCAAAACAAGGGCCATTTTGGGGTGTGTATGTGTGTGTGTCACATATTGATTTCTGCACACACTAAAGGACTGACTCACGGTGTGTCCAGCTGCAGCATATGGCTAATTTCTGTGGTGATTTCTGTTTTTCAAAAGGCACATGACCTCAAAGAAACAAAAAAGATGGGAGAAGAATACGTAGTGGCCACTAGCTGAGAGGACCCCACGGTGCCTGCAGGTTGGGAAGATGATGCCAGCACATGCTGCAGCATTTTGAGTCCTGTAGCAACCAGCACAGATAACATCCTTGGGCCAAAGATGCAGGAGAATCATTGTGGTTGAGTGGGATAAACCAGAAGCATCCAGAGGCATCAAAGTAATACAGAGAAGGAAAGAGGCATATATGGAAAGTGGAAAAGAGCTGCAAAACAGCCCACTCCAGTGTTTTGCAATTGGATGCTATGCAGCTGGAGAACCTTCTATTTGAGCTAACTGCTAGTCAGGACATAGTTAATCAGTTGGGATGGGGGATAATTATACAAGGGGTTGCACGGTGTTGCTACACACGGTTAAGCAGTTGCTATGTTTCATGGCCCAAATGGTTGCCTTCCATGAAAACTATTTCTGTCCGTGTACATGCATGTGGACACAGGGACAGGGAACCACGCTGCAGATGAATGGATAATGACAACACGCCTTAGTATAAAGACACAGAGACCAATTGTTGAGAACAGCAAACCTGACTGCCTGGTAATCCTCTACAGATAGCTGCAGGTTACCTGTCCAGCTCCAGTTAGAAGAGATGACTCCATCTGACTCCGAAACCATACGCCATGGTAGGTCCAGGTTACAACACTAAAAGACAGAGCAGAAGTGATGAACAGTTTATTTGGGAGACAGAGGCATGTCCTCCATCGGCACACGCTATTTAATATCCTCATGTCCTCTTCCACTGATAAATATTCAGAGGTACTGTCTGAATAAGGAGCTGTTTGGGCTGACATTTTCGTATTGATGCAAATTAATTTAATAAGGACTTACATGAAGAAAATTTGGAGTTCTATGTCTCTAGAACAAGCTGTCTTTTACAAATATTTGTGGTTATATTGAGCACAAAAATGGCTGCACCAGCTCAGACAAAAGGTCCCTCCAGCCCAATTACTTGCCTCCAAGAGCAGGCAATAACAGATGTGCTACACAAGAGTACATGCATAGGGCAAGCACAGAGTGGTATTTATGCAGAATACTCCTTCAAGACTATTCTTGGGGAATTCCAGCGGCAGAGGCCATGTCTTTTATTTAAAAAGCTCTGGGAAGGTTTTTCTCCCACCTTTTCATAAGAGAAAAGGTATTCCTCAGTCCCCTTTACTGCCTATGGTTCCAGCAATCAACAGCATAGCTACTAAAACAAATCCCCTATGTGGATATTACCAAATATGACCAGAACCAAACCTCAGACTCGGATCCAGTCTGGTTAAAGTTAATACCTCAGTATCCTGTGCTTTTGTTAGCGTGATCTCTGCTCTGCTGATTGTAGGCTAAACTTTATTCACGGTTACACCATGTAAATCAGGATTCCAGCAGAACTGAAGGAAACTACACTGGAGTTATATCACTGTCATAGAGCAAAATGTAGTTCAACGTTACATTAATCTTTTTATCAATCACATAGCTTACACGTCAACTAATAAACTCACTCTGGCTATACTTACCCAGAGTCAGGAGCAGGGAGAGGTTATTGCAAAATATCGCTGAAACTCTATTTGTCCAGCATTAGATTGGCTGACTTCCACGAGGAATGCATTTAGTTAATTGAAAAGGTTTTGGTTAAAGTTTGCCAGCAAGAGATCATAGAGTTCTAGACAACACATACTGTGAGTATGAACTCCATTCAACCTTTGGAATACCTCTGTGAAGGCAGGAAATTGAAATATTGTGCTATATTGGCAACTAAATGGTCATTTATCATCCATGCTAAGTTTGGAGCACAGTGAAATGATTTTTAAACTCTCAGAGGGCCCTTATTAACAATTACAAGGTGTGTCTATATAGATATAGATTATGTATTGAAATACAGTTTCAAGAAGAATATGAGATAATCAACAGCTGTATTTACCCTCCTATTTGCCTAAGATCAGATCTGGACCATGCTCAGAGGCACAAACACTATATTAAAATACAATAGAGTTAAGACACCTACTGACAAAAGCAAGGAAATTCACAGTTAGGGGGGAAAACACGCCATATGTTCTGCAGTACCTAGGAACAACAGGGAGCATTCAGCTCATCATTAAAGAGGCACCCAGTTGTGCCTAGGTATTGGAGAACATATGGAACACTTCCCTGCTCATGTCTGAATTTCCTTACTATTGTCAGCTTATGGATCAAGCTTGACTTTTTACTTTTTTTTAATATAGAGTTCAGGGGATTCTTTAAGTAGTTCTTTAGTTTGTAAAATACCATTTTATTTTTATAATTATCAGCCCCACGGACATACATAAATTATTGCAAGCCTGCTTTTAAGAAGAGTTCAGGATCACTGGAAACCACAACTTGTAAAAATAAAGCAGTGAGTTGCTCAGGGAGTTTCCAAGCAGACACCTATGGAAGGTTACAACTGGCAGGACTGATTGGACTTACTGTGCCTGAAAAGCAGCTCTTTCATTTTATACTTCAGTCCTTCTCTTTAAACCACCTCAAGGTTTTAACTGCTTAAGACAATATAATCAATCCATTGCACTGCAAATATTTATATTTTAATTACTAGACTGCTAGGAGTCCCCAGTCAGCATTGCCACGCACTGTGCTTGGTACTGTACATCTATTTATGAGATCGAAAGTACTTACAGTCAAAGCAGCTAAGGAGCTAAAAGAGAAAAGATAACGGTTATTGTCCCCATTTTAGAGCTAAGGTTTCCCTCAAGCAAGAATGATCTGGGACTAGGATGAACTGAACTCTAACAACTTACAATGAGCATTCAGCATCCTGCTCTGGCCACTTCTGCCTTTATTTAAAATAATAGCGCAGTTAAAGCAAAAACTACCGTACACGGAGATGGCAACCCCATTAGCAGGGCTTTATCCACATGGACACCATTCTCTACAATAAGCAGTGCCAGGAACACGCTATCGCTGCAGGCCTGGCACGGTGATGGGTTCCTTTTAATGTCAGCACGAGAGGGCAGCATTGCTCATGGCACCCATCTATTTGCATACGGTAGCTGCCTCTTGCAGGGGGAGGTGGCACCTAAATGTCCCTTATCCCCAGGGAGGTCCCTGTGGAGATGTGGCAGAAACATTTTGTTCAGAACTTGCATGGAAATTAACTTTGCCTCAACTTTTTTTTTTTTAATTTAAAGTAATAAAATATCAAATTATATAAAATGTCACTTCTTTTATGAAAACATACAGAAATTTGGTGTCTTTGAAACTACTCCAGTCTTGTCAAAATGCATCTGAATTTGGTTCTCAGTCAAATTATACCAAGGAGGAGAATAGGGAAGGAGTGGGTTTTGTACACAATATGAAGTCCTGTCTGATCTGAATTATAGGATGATCTTATATATGTACTGGATAACCATATGTCTCATTTTCCTAGGAAACAAGCTAAAAGAGTGAGTTCGTCTTCATGTTTTGCCTCCTAAACCCCTCTCTTCCCATCTCCAAATCAGACTGTTCTTTCAGTAAAATTAAAATAATCAAAATAGAACTTCGATATTTCAGAAACTTCTTATTTTCCACTTTGCCCCATTTTGTTCAGAAAGCAACAAATTCTTTACAGACACTGAGCTGGCCACCTATTCCCTTGGCCTTATGGGGTGCTGAGCCCATCACTGCTGCTTATAGAGTTTTTACAATTTAGGACTGAACAGCGACCTGAGAAAATCCTACACAGCCAAACACAAATCTCCACAGGTCCTGTGGGATCCTCGCATGCACTGCTTGCCAGCTTGGATGCCTCCATTTCTCTCCCAGAAGCAGTTACTCCCTTAGATGCTTAGGTAAGGAGGATGAGGAGTGGATCTGCCCTTCATTGCCTTTCCCCTACTGCATCTGGGAAACCCCAGAGAAGTCCCTTTCAGAAGCTGTCCTGGGGATGTTTGCTGTCCTCAGCCAGTAACAGCTATCCTTGCTCGGTCCTTACCCACCCACACACTGAGCAATTCTTGAGTTCCCCCCTTGCAGTTTGGCCAGAAAAGGTCATGGGGAATGAGCAATAACCAAGGAAGAAAAGTTTATTTTGCCTGACAGGTCATTCACTGGAGCACAAATTCAGCCTCCTGGCTGAAACAATATCATCATCCAGAAGAATGCAAGGGAGAAAGATCCTGTAGCCATGGGAAACTGCCCAGCCTCTTCTTGCTTAGCAAAAGGAGGGAAGGAGGTTGCAAGAGGTTGGTTTTAGCCAGCCTGGATAATTAAGTCTGAGCCAAACTCAACCAACTTCCCCAGGCCAACATAAACCTATGAGGGCTGTACTCTCAACTCAATGCATGCAGAAAATGAAGGTAAGAATGAGATTTAAATCAAAACAGCGAAACAACTCAGTCACAGTATTGCAACTCATTTAGGTTCCTCCTTCAATCCTTAAATCACCTTTCTTCCCCTCTGATAGAGCATTAAAATGTTCTTATGATCTGACTACAAAAGCTAATTCGTATTTGTAAAAGTAGTTTTATCCAGGATAATAGGTTAACAAGAAAAATATATACTAAGACCAGTGAATTATCTGACCGTGCTGACATTATAAAGACTGTAAGTATCCCTGGCAAGCTGAACCATTTCACATATTTGCATAAAAGTTAGAGTGGTAGATTTGTAAGGAGAGCACTTACATGAGCACAAAGAGACAAAGGAAAGTGCAGACAGCGGTGTTGTACACTTAATTTTCTGCTCCAGCCTGCTCAGCTCTCCTGGGAAGCAATGCCTTTCCATTTATTAAAGTCCTTCAGAGACTGGATACTCTACAATTCAGATTTTAATAGTCTGCGTTGATGTTGACTACTCGGTTATTAAGTTGTCTTCCAGAAGTTCATCCAAACCCTCCATCTGAAGAGGCTGTGGCGTAAACACATCAGTGTTCCCCTTCAGATGCCCTCAGTTCCCCTTCAGTCGCCTTGAGAACTGGCAGCAGTATCTCTAGGGAAACTGCAGTCATTGCTCTGCTTCATGGATGCAGGAGAGAAAGGTTGAGCTGCAGCTGGAGAAGCACAAGCTTCTGCACCCTCTTCTGCTGAAGGCTCCTCTGGATCTCAAGAAACAGCTCCACCAACCTCCCTTCCTCAGCACTTTGCACTGATGTGACTTCAGGACTCGAGTGACGCAGCAGAGAACATCAGTGTTCCTCCTCACCGTTTACATGCTGAATACTCATAGCTAGAACAAGGTTTTAAAGAGCAAAGGAGGCTGGCAGGATCCCTCACAAGAGCTGTACCTTCCTCTTGATCTTTTATCCCCTTTCAGAAAATAACAAAAATTACTCAAAACCTTGTAGGTGTCTTTCCAATCAGTAGCGTTTCTGTACCTATTTAAAATGCCAAGAAACCCTTCTTGAATGCCTGCAATGCACATCTCAATGCAGACACAAGACTGATGGCTGTCTCTGCACAGAAACTCAAGCCAGCATTAGTCTAGCTCCATGGTTAGGTACCCATCTCTCCACTAGCGAAAGAGCAATTGTTCGGAGACTGGGCTTCAAACTCAGCAACATCACACAGTTCACAGGGAATATTCCCACAGTGCCTTAAAATATTGGGGTCACCCTGCTCCAGAAAAGCCTCCAAATCTGGGGATCAAACATACTGACCTTAAAAGAGTGCTAGATGTCTCCTGCCACTCTGCCAACCTGCATGGGACAGGGGATGGGATGCTGCGCTCTCTTCTGCATGGCAGCTGAATGAGGAGGAAGCTGGTCTCGCACACAAGGCAGCACAGAGATGGCAAACCCCTCCATGACACCAGTGTTTGCACTGTGCAAGGATTAGGAGCAGCTTGCCCTGTCCTAAGTGGCAATTAGTCAGACAGAAGCTGTATCAAGCAACAGGGCACAGAAACGTAACCTTTTGTCTGATGAGGCTTTCCAAATTGCCAGTCATCTGGAAAGGGTGTATGCATGCAAGGGTCATAAGTTTAGCAAAGGGTATATTAGTAGCATGGCAAGGCAATAAACTATCATGCAAGTATGTGCAAATATTAGCTGTGTGTAGATTTGAAATCTTGAAACAGATTCACTAAAGATTTAGGACTTTATTAAGGTCAAAAGGGTTATGCTGCAGTTCATAGGCACATTTGTTTTATTAATTGAGTCATAAGTTCTGGCAGTCTGCAAATAGATTTCAAAACATGCATCAGCTGCTTTCGATTGCCATAAGAGATCTGAAAACCTGCCAGTAAGTCTGTTTGCAGCTCTTAAAAATTTTGGCTAAAAACCTGTTTTAAACTATTAGCAATTACTTTTTTTTTTTTTTAGAAAAGTGTGCAAGGAGCAAGGGCGGGGAGAGAGAGAGGGAGAGAAAGAGAAGCATGTATTTTGTTTAGATTCAGAGCACAACAGTTACTGATAAAAGTGTGCTCCTTATTTTCTAGACAGTCAAAGACTTGCCATTTCCCTGGTGTCCCAAGCCTTAATGCCTATCATCTCATGCAGCTCTCAGCACGTTTAGAATGAAGAGCACTTGGTCAGCATCCTGCTGGAAAAGCAATGCCCAAGCAAAAGGGGAAAAGGTCTCATTTTCATGCCTTGTTTTAAGTCTGTTGAGCACACAAGACATGAAAGAAGAAAACAGTAACAAGTGAAGCAGTGCAAAGAAAGCCAGGTACAGCACTTGCTAAGATCTGTACCAAACACATGCCAAAGAAGTACCAACAGACTAAAGAGCAGCTCTTTTTCTTACACAGCATCAAGCTCAAAGTGACTATGCCGCAGCTCTGAGAAGGAGAGGTTTCAGTTATGCAGGTAGTGTTTCAGATATGAGTCATCTGAGCTTCAAACCCAGTAAGTCTCTCCTACTACCCCACTGCACTACCAGGATGATTTGTCAGCTGCTGTCTTGAAAGCTTTCACATCCAGAAGCGGCCAGATGCCAAAGACAGAGCTGCCCAGTTTGCCCTGCTATGAAAGGGACTTGACTCGTTACAGTTCATCCTAATGACATAAAAAGTTACAGATTTGGCACCTCCATTTCCCCTGACTGCAGAATCAGCCTTTGAAAAATCACTATTCCAACACTGCGCAGCTGTTTGCTTCTTCTGTGTCCACATCCCATTCCAGTCCTCCTGCCTTTTCCTCTTTTTGTGTCTTCTGGAAGCCAAGCAGTTCCTATAAGAACACAAAAGTTGGTCTGAAAATTAATGTAAATCACCACATTTTGAAAATAGACTTAAATTTTGGTTCCCTGAGCTCAGTGCTCATAAGCACGGTCTGTGCTCTGGGTTCATACAAAGCTTGCATTGGGTGCTGACCTGAACAAGGGCTCAGACAAGAGATGCACCCAGAATCAACCACAGCAACTCTTGCCTCTGGCACCTCTTAAATGACTTCATGCTGCATTTTGAATTACACTATCTTCCAACAAATTTGTCAGATCTCACAATGTAATAAAACTAGCCATCCAGGTCCTCAGGTATGCCAACTGAAGCTGAGACATCCCCTAATTTTTTAGCATATTTATCTTCTTGCAGCCCTTGCAAGCACCAATATGCTGCTCCCCTCTTCACATTCCCTCTCATCATATGGAGCTGCGGTTAGAAGAGAGCATGACTGCATTTAGCTCCTCATGAAATCAGGTACCAAATAGCTGAAGGCTATTTGGACACAGCTTGTTTGCGGGGTCTGTGGCAACGCGGGGAGATCTGTGCTCAGGTCCATGCTCCTTACCAATGAGGCCACCTCACTTCTCTGTGTAACTCTGTAAACAACAGTAAAAGAGCTGATCATGGGAAATCTCAGTATACAGCTACTATATAAGCTCAAGGGTGCCTCTTGTTAACAACTGTAACACAGGCTACATAAACTGAAACGCTGAAGTGTTTATTTAGCCAAGAACAAGGTTACTACCTTGTAAACAGGAAGCACCCTCAAGCTATCCCAGCTGTATTCATAGGACACCCAGGCTTTGCTGAGCAGGCCTGGAATGACAGGATTATCCTGGGGAGCCTCTAGGACGCTGATTTGGTTTGGATTTCGGTCTGGGTTGGTACCTTCCCCTGAATACCATCTCATTTGTGGCATATATAACTACCTATGCTGCCAAGGGACTGTCCAAACCAGCACACCAATAAGACACGTATGAAATAAATACAGCTGTTAAAAACTCACATTTATCACTGTTTATCACTCAAGCTTTTAAGTGTTTTTCTGTTATGGAGTTGTCACTGGACTTCATTATTGTCAGCCCACAAAATGGATTTACTCCTTTGCTGCTAGAAAGCACCATGTGTTGGTAGAAAAATACCATGGTAGAAGGCACCAGGATCGAAGGACTTTTTCCATAGCTGGAGTCAGAGGAGATAAACATCCTGGCCATCAGCTATAGTGCAGCAAATACCTTTGGGATCTCATCAGTTTTCAGCAGCTTTTTTCACTCTACTAACTTTACTTCTTAATTCCATACGCTTCACCTTCAATAAATCACCACTTGAGCAATTTTTTCCCATAAGCTCTTTTGTAGTACCAGCTATTTTTTCCAATAAAAATATTTTTGCCCTGTGGTTTCAGTCTTCAGTTTCTTTTTCATCTGAGCTAGAAACAAGTTAGTTATTTGTGGAACTTTTATTATTGGTTCAACCAATTGAAAAAGTTTTGCATATTTTGGCCTCATTAGTAATCAAGTTAATGACTCTTCCCATAAAAAAGCCAGAAATGACTTCTCATAGGGAACTCCATGTGCATGGGGGCTAAAGGAATATCTGATTGAGGAACAGCACTTCAACCAGGAAGAAAATTCAGGGGATTTTTTTAGCATGCAGAATCGGTTTGTGTGTACAGCAGCCAAATGATACAAGTATTTAAGAGTCCATAAATCCTCTTTAACAGGTGAGACCATAATAGTTATTGGGTCAAAAATCACCTTCCAAGAAATTTGCTACATTTGTGTCTAGTGGATAGAATTTACACTTTCAGAATAACTGTTAGCAGCTACGTGAGCCTCTTCACAATTCTATTTTAGATTGGCCTGAACATTCAAAAAGTTTAAATGAGATTCTTTTCCCCCCCATCTTATTCCTTAAAGCTAACAACAAAAATCTCCAAGAAAAATCCACCAGGGAATGGTGGCATTCTTAGCTATGCTGGTGTCCTGTGGTATTTGAAAAAGGTCATACTTACAAAGCAATAGAGCCCATTACAGATTTAAACTCTGGCCTAAGCCCACGTAAGATTTAAGGATGCAAGTCAATGCTTAACTCAGGATTTTCCACCTAGGTACGACACATGTTATGGTTGGCCACTTCGCGGGGGTTTTTTAAACAATAGGTTAGTCCACACTGTGTGAGATACCACTACCAAAACTATGCCTTTCTTTTAATTTCTGGGTTTCCAACCAGCTACTCATGGTTCTGAAAGAACTCTCTTGTGATGCAAATATGGAAATTCAGCTAGATTATTAGAAAGTATGCAAGCAACAAGTACTGATCTTGGCTTCTAACAAGAAAGACAAGGAGAGGGCATGTGCAGCTATTTCAATTCATAAAAACATTTGTGGGACTCGTGTATTCCCACATCTCCATTGATTTTAAAGGACACAAATCCATTTCCATCTCTTCATGTTGCTATGGCAGAGCAATACGCACAGTAATTGGGATCTTACATTAGAAGAAATTTATTTATATTAAACTAAAATGGTGCTCTTTTTACCAAACTGTCAAACACTATAATCAGTGCACTTTGGCATTAAAGTGTAAAGACAGGTAGCATGCTGAAGGACAAGGACTGACACCAACAGATCTTGTAATGAAGAGCATTCGACACTGTACCAGCAAGCTTATTCAAGGAACACAGTGTGTTTAGTCTGTCCTGTATACAACAAGGCCCTTATGTTAGTAATTTAAATTTATAGTGGCTTTACATTTTTCAGCAATTCCTGTCAAATTGCATGTATTTATTTAAAGCTTGCCCAACGTCTGGTATTTACAAATACTGCCATATATTTTAAAGCAAGAGTCACTCCCAATTAGCTGAAGTGTTTAAGAAAATCATCATATATTCTGAATGATGAAAGATCACAGAAGGAGGTCTCCTAATGGATGACAGGTGCAGGAATGAAAGCATATAAAGACTATGAGCCAAAATCTAAGAAGTCGCAGAATATCATAATTCATTTTAAATTGCACCCAGGTCACAAAGTCAAATAAAACCTTTGGCTTAGAAGGTATTTAGAACTACCCTTCTTTTTACAATAGAAACAACCCCCCAAAAAATGCTGATTCTTATAATTGAGATATGTGAAGTCAGCTGCATATGGAGAATAAATAAAAATAAATAATAAATATAAAATAAACAAACATAAATTTGAAAAACATTTTATTTTTACCTCTGTTTTCAGAGACCTATAAAGAACCTGGATAAGCTCTAGTCATCCCCAAAGATTTCCTAAACTTCTGTTTGATTACAAAACACTGAAAACCAGGCAGGTTAACTCATATATTTAAAAGTTTGCATCCACTACACCTTGGAGTTACAAGACTACTTTTAGGCTCTTCAAGCACAAATGATAATATAAAATAATCTTTGTCACAAAAATAACATAAAGATCAACAGATTAGTTGGATGAAATTCTCCAAATCAGATTCTCATTTGAGTGACACAATGATCTATGTTTTGTTATAACTTGCACTTGTAGTACAGGAATATTACACAGACCTAAGGTGGTCCTGTCTGCAGTTAAGGTGGTAGATGTTGGTACTCTGCTGTACCACAGCAAGATGCTTTTTCTTCCAAGAACTCACAAGACAAGTGATTAAGCAATAACAGTTTTCTATTTGTAAGTGCTCTTATAGTTACTTTGAAAGCAGGGAAATTTAAAACTTGAAGACTCTTGAACAGTTACAAAAATTTACCAAATTAGGTATGCAGGCAAAGATAGAAATATGGAAATACAATCTACCTTTAGTCACTGTAATATCACCACGACACCATAAACACACTGTAAGGTTTCGACAAGCCCATAAACATTTACATGGATGGAAGTAAAATTAACTGCAGATTTAAGTCTCTGACAACAAAAAAAAGAAAAACCACCATGTATCTGCCATATAACTCTAAAGCACAAACCTTGAATAAAGACTGTCCTTCAGTGCCAGCATCATCTCTGTCAGCTGGATGCCTCATACGTCTTCTAAAGGTTGAGCACAGCACAGACCTAGCAGGCATACACAACTCTCACTCACTTGGAAATTTCACTGAATGTGGCTGTTTTGCCATTTTCTGTGTGTTTTTCCACAACATATGTGTGTCAAGAACGCTCACTATTATTATGGGCCAAAACCATATTCAGGCAAGTCAGTTCAGGAACATATGATGTTATTTTAGGTCATTATGCATGGGAAATTGAAGGTGACCATGCTGAAGAAGTTTGGAGAAATCCAGAAACAGAAACCTCTCTAGGGTTGCCACAGTTAATCAATATAGAATAAAGATAAAGACATCACAGCGAAGTCAGACACACAGATACTGTAGGTAAACAAATAAAGTGCACAGGAACACTAGATCCAAAGGGAATCAGTAAAACCAACTAGCTGGCCTAGACAGCACCAGAACCTTTCAATGTGAAAAAAGCCACCAGGTCACTTAGAGCATGGCTATGCACAAACCTTGTCCATGAATTTGTGTCATCTGCTCATATCACAGCAGAGAAGCAAAAGAAAACACCACAATCTTCATCCAGAGACAAGAAATGGGCAGAAAGAAGCAGAGAACGTGCATCTCTTGGCCCCTACCAGCATGCCAGTAAGACTGTAATCAATATATTCATTTCCAGAGCAGTGAAGAGACCAGAGGGAACTCCAGACTCAGTAACAGCACCCTCCTTACAGACTCTACCACACTGTGCAGTGTAAACACACCCCTGCACCACACTCAAGGCAGATAATTAATCTTTAATCAAATTTCATGTGCATGTTTAAAACACGTGCAAACGTTACGTGCTCATCCGTCCATATCTAGGCACGTACTTTGCATGTGCAAAAGGAGACTTCATAAGTATGCTTTTTATTTCCTAAGTGCTATACCACAAATTCCATGAAGCATTCATTTTATACAATCTCAGGGTATTTGTCAAACAAGATAATACTACGAAGAGCCAGAAAGGGTATGAAAAACCACTGCTAGAAAGAGATATGATTCATATTTCTAGTAGTGGATCAGTTGCAATGGAATCTGTTTTTCATCATAACTTGGTACCAAAGCTACTGCGGCAGCTGATCACACAGAGATAGTGCTGTATTTCAGTATCCTTCTGAAAACCCCAGCATTTCAAAGGTTTTTAAAAAAATCAAAGCAGCACAACACCTTACACAAGTCACATACCGCAGCTTCCGCTGCTCCAACTGCAGCAAGGACAACGTCTGAGCTACTGGATAACACAGCTCTTACCTTGTTGATTACTCTGCTGATGTCACCAAGCCCATTCTGGGTAAGTCAGGATTAGCACAAGGCAAAACCACCCAGTTGTGCAGCTGGATTGGAGTCCCGAGCTGCTGGGTTAACCTGAGGGAAGGTGAGGGAAGAGAGGACGTTGGCTACACTGACAGCAGCATTTCTTTCCTGACCCCAGGACGCCTGCCATCAGCCACTCCACTGAGTGGTACAAGAGGCAGTTTCATTACAGGTGGGTAATCCCAAATGGAGCATGGAGGGCTTCTCCACTTGGTGTTTTACACAAAGTTTATTTAGCTCTTACTTCTCAAAAATGAGCCTATAGGTACATTTACCGCATGTGATATATATAGTTTCCATTCAGCTGTATTCTTTCAACCATTCCCTGCAACTATGTAAATATTTTTAAAAAGAGAAAGGAAAACCAAAACCTGTGTTGGGTGTTAAATCCTGCCTTCTGATTTTGGGAGCATTTCTCACTCTAACAGTTAAAAGCAATACTGTGAAAAATATTTCATTTCTATTTACACATGCCAACTGAAGCATTTACAAATTGGTCAGAGAAGGTCCAAGTTCAGTTATCCCGGGAGGAGTCATGGTATATGGTTCCCGGCTTAACTGACGAGGTGGAGGGTGTAACCACCAGGAGGAGCCCCAGAGTTGGGCGCCTCTTGGATTATACTTAACTTGGCATATTGATTTCTCTGTTTCAAAAGAATTTAAAAGTAGTGAGTGCGATTTTTCAATGGACAGATATAAAATGGAACTACGTTCCGTTTTTTGTTTTATATTAAACTGTTTTCTCTGTCTGTTGGAAATTTGTTTCTCCCTTAAAAATAATATTTTGCAATTTTGATGGTTGTAAAGACTATTTCTAAATAACAACTGGAAAACCGTTGCCTTTCTGAGTCTGCTGGCAGATCACGAGCACCTCTGCTGCTGTTCATTGCTTTCCTCAAGCAGAAAAAGTCACCAGATCTTCCCATGCTACATCTGCAGAAGAGACCCCAGGAGGAGCACAGCAGTAGATTAGAATCATGCCAGTACCCATCCGCAAATTCTAGTGTAAATCGGACCCACATGAAAGCATGTTAAAAGCATCTATTTCCTTTAGGGGGGAAAAAAAAAAAAAAAAGAAAGAGTGGCTGGTCAGCACATGCACAGTAATATTTCCAAGTCAAATTAAAAAACACAGTAGAAATTAAAGTGCTCAGAGTTCCTAATTTTCAACTAGTAAGAAGCTGAGAGGAGCATTAAGTATTATCTTGGCCCTGAGAAATACTCTTCCCAACCATTAGAACAAATCCTTCCAGCTCTGCTACACGGAGTACGCAGAATTGAGGCTTCAGAGGTCACGCATCTACCAATAGTTCTCCCCGGATCTTTGAATCAACTGTGAATGCAGCAGGTACAGCATACTGAAAAAACCACACTGCACTGACTTCAATACCTAAAAATAAGGCCTAGAAGCCCAGCTCTGAAAACCTTTGAACTAAATCGTAGCAGTGAACTTCAGCCCACACCCAGCTGACATCTGAACCACTGAAAAACTAGTCCAATTACACCCCAGCTCAGCAGCAAGACAAGGCAGCTGTAAGAATGTATTAGCCTTTTGCTATCACATCCAAACCATCTGAAGTCGAAGTCACCAGCCCTTAAATCAGAAGCAGGAAGGCAGCACTTCTAGTTTTCAGCAAGTCAGAGATGCAGCTAAAACTTCAGCCTTAAAACTAAAAAGTTCGGGCTTACCTGGGGGTCACCTTTGTTGAAGAGCAAAAATTGTAAGGATAATACAGGATTTCACAGGGTTTGATGCATCACCAGAAAAGTCTCAGTTCAAAAGATGAATTAACAGGTATTATCAGTGGAACACAGCTACAGCACCAGCCTGCTCATGTCAGACCATAAGGCTTGTAAGCTGCCTTTCCACTTCAAGTTGGGATGTAACAGGGTAATGTTAAGAGTTTGTCCTTCTGCTGTTTGCCAGTTAAATAAGGACTCCCTTTGATTTTAAATTACTTAAAGTTCTTGATTAGACTAAGGCAACCTGATTAGAAACAGTTTTTATAAGCAACATCATGCCATTAATATACCAACTTAAAGAATACAATAAATGCAAGAAATCATCTAGGTTTGGCTATTAAAAGACAATCTGCCTGCAGCAACGTTTGCAAGGTACTTTATTTCTTCTCCTTTAGAACTGATGTAATCTTTCAAGAGCTGTAAGATTTAGAAAGCCACACAACATTGCAGTTGTTTTCCTATTAGCGTACCCCATGCAGAGAAAACCGGCAATTATCACCTTTGTGGAATGTGGTCTGCCTGTGTTACATTTGCTTTGACCTCCAGCGCAGGTCAAAAGATGTCACTTTCTGGAGAAGTCTGTGGCTATTGTGTCATCCAAATAGAAATTACTGCCCTGTGCCTTGCAGAAGGGCCCAGGAGCCTTTTAAAACATGCTGATATAATGCAGAGGAATTCCTGCATCCTCCCTCTTGCTGTGTCACTTTACAGCTGGCTTCGCAAAAGGTCTTGCAGGATATTCCTCAGGCATTTTCCTAGCCCTGCCAGGAGCACCATAGTTACATTCAGTTCTTCAGTAATCTCTTTTCAAACGCGTGAAAACTGAGGAACACTTATAGGTGCTGCAAAATCAGCCATGTTGTATCTAACGATGACTCCAATTCAGCTTTGCAGTGCCCAAATCCTAAACCTTAAAGACAAAATGCCCATGACTTCAAAGAAACCAGGATTCACGTCTAAAAACATGCAGAAAAAGTACATTAAGTGAAAAAATCTGAATACCATTTTTCTTCGCTCAGCACCACAAATTAAACCAGCCCTAGCAGCTTCTGGTCCAACTTGGCAAACCTTACTACTTGCAGAAATAAATCTCCTTCACAACACTCTCATATCAGTCAAACAATATGCAGCGAAACCAGCCAATCTGTTAAAGCCCAGAAAGCCCAAGTTTGCAGGAGTACAGAGAAGGCCACCATCCAGCTCATCTTCATCTTCTCTAACGTCTGCAAGATGACAGATACACTACAGAGCTTGGTGTCTGTGCTGGAAGCGCCCCTGTAGGAAGGTTGATTAACTTAATGATATTTATATCATCAGTGGGTTATCTGCAATTCAATCAAAAAGCAATCAAGGTCTGTTTATTAGTGTATTTTTAAAAGGCATTTAGAGCATAGGTTGGGCACTTATTGAATAAAACTAATAAATCAGATTACAAGAATCAAATCACTGCTCTTCAAAAAACAGCACTTTCTGTGGCAAGGAGCGATTTACAATCATTACTGATTTGAAAAGGAATGAAAAGATGAAAGAAAAACATCAGCAGAAAAAGGGGCAGAGTAAGCCATTTATTTTTATTTTTTTTAAGAGGATTTGCTATCAGTGTATAAACATCACACAGGATCCCAGGATGGTATTATTTCTCATTGCAGATGTGTACCACAAGACTAGACTCCTCAGTCTCCAAAACTGGTTCTAATATTTTTCTCGTTTGGATTGTAACTTGACCCGCACCTTCAATTCATGTTTTGTTCGTGTATACTTTTTATGCTGGATGACTTTACTTGTCTTCATCACCTCAGCAAGTCAGAAGGGAAACATTTTTAAAAGCTGTGGCATTACTCAAGCTGTGAGGTGGGTGACTCAAGAGGAGCGACATCTTAAAACATTCTGCACAGGGGCAAGTAAAAAGTCAATAAGGAAATTCCATAGTTAGGCTCTTTTTAACTTGCTGAAAGTGTGAGACAGCAGTTCATTTCCTGATCACTCATGTGGAAATGGTAAAAAGCAATTAAGAGCAATGACTAATCACCAAATCAAAGCAAATATTAAATAAGCAAACTTGTTCAGTCTGCAAATGAGCAATGGCATTCAGAAGTTTAGCCTTTAGACCAATTAAAAAGGGTACATTAAAAGAAAAAAAATATTCAGTTTATGACTACATCATGTTAGAACATCAGCAACAGGCGTTATGGGAGCTGTTGGAGCCACGTGACTAAGACTGGAACAAAACACAAGGAATTGCTTTAAAGTCAGAAATAAATACTATATGAAAATGAAAAGTGAGTGTACATGGGAAAAGCAAATTCTCCCCTTTGCTCACATCCTATCCCAATTACATTTCACTGCTTCTTCCGAGCTGGCCGTATTGCGATGACAATAATTGGATGTGTGGACCTGACTGGCCTGTGAAAGCTTTTACTCTATTTCCTGTCCTCCACGTAGAGCTTGATTGGTTTTAGGGCTATCCAGGGGGGCACTAAAGCTGCAGATTAGGAAAATACATTGCCCCCTCTTTGGTAATGAGGTGTGCAGTCCATCTGGGAAGAGGCACCCAAGCTGCTTATGGGAAACGGTTTGCCGTAACACCAGGGAGGCACATTACTGGAGCAAATGAAATGAGCAGGACAAGAAACGCCTAGATTCAGGAAGCTCTGCTAAATGCACCCCTCCTTCTTCCCCATGCCCATTTTAGTTCTTCTCTGTTACATATTTTCAGATCTGCTTTAGGGCAGTGGTATTCATCAGCCCCTGAGCTCCCAGTTGAGCTGCACTCATCTCTGTTAAAAAATAACTGATTCCACCCTGCCAAGGGTGCACGCACTTTGCAGGCACAGCCTGCCTCAAAAGGGCTCCACTGAAACCCATGAGGAGCTCCCCCACGACCACCTACTCTATCACAGTATCTTTAACCTGCTCCTCTTCTCTTCCCCCATGTGCTGCACATGTACTCCAGAGGAAACAAATGTCTCTAGGTTGTTGGGCTCCGAGTTTAGTTTAGTAACTTTTATGAAGGCTTTCTCCATCATATAGTTTAGACCCAAATGTTTTTTTTGCACTATAGGAACATAATTTTAGGGGGAATAAATGAGCACCACATTGGTATAGAAAACAATGTCCTACTTGCCCTGTTGGTGGAGCCTGAACTCAAAATACCTACTTCTGAGCCCATCTGGATTCACAATGCCTTTTCCCTTTTCCTTTTCTTCTTGGAGCCTGCTCCCCACCTCAGACAGGTCCTTACCACTCCCTTCTCCCTAACATAACCTAAAGATGAGGATTCAGTCCCCTGTTGCTTAGCATTATCTGGACCTAAATTCATTTTGCCACAGCTAACTATAATTTGGATATTCCAAATAGCAACTGTTGCACTACCCCTTCTCAATACACTGCCTTTGGTAAATCTGTTTACTGAATTCTGTTCCTTTCTTTCACTGATAATGTCATACCACTAAGATGAAAGAATTAATATGGTTCTTAACTTTTAAAGAAAACTGCCACAAGTTTGCAATTCCTGTCTGCTGAGCATAATCTTTTAAAACAATGCATGAAGGACTCACATAGTAACTTGGTGTCAGACAGGGAAACAGTAGTGGTTCTTGCAAGCAAATCCTGTGGGTAGAAGACAAAAAACAGACTGATTATGATGGAATCTCTTTTCCCAGATTTGCAAAGTACTTTTGCTAGGGACATCCTCAGCAAAGAGTAGCATCATACATTGGACTATATTCAGCCCTGATACAAATTCATTGAATTTCAAGAGGGATGAGTGTAGTCTATTAGATGTTAAATTCTCAGAACATAATTTGAAGAGAGAAATCACAAAATTAAAAATTCAGAGGGTTAAGATGAGGCAGAGGAGGGCAAAGATGTGGAAGAAACCAGAAAAAGTCAACATGCAAAGGAAAGCTCATTACAGTTGTTTCCAGGCATTGTAAGTCTCCTCCTGCAACTGCTGTTCAAGAAGCCAACCATCTGGTTGTCTTTATACTGACCCAAAATACATATTTGCTAGGCCATTTGTACCATCAGCTAACTCAAGACAAGGATGCTAGGACACCTGGGGACTGCAGTGTTGAGACAACACTGGGAAGGGAAACATCAGCTTCAGGGGCAATAAGCCTTAAAAAAAACACAGAGCTACCAGGATGGCCAGGAAGATAAGGCAATGAGAAGAAACACACTGACTGCTTGCAATTTGCAAAACACACGAGCTCCTCCCAGTAATCCCATTTTCTCCCATTGTTTAGAACAATTCTAGCAGGAGGGCAGGACCTGAAAGGAAAAGAGCAGCAGGCAATCCTCTGCTGTATGGTTGAGATGGGCTGGTGCATGAGTGCTGCATGGTGAAACTGGGGGACACAAAAAGATTCTAGGATTTGCAAATGCACGTGGGCTGGAAATTAAGCTGCTGCAGCTGCACTCTGACCCAGCACCACCATCGCAGTTGACTTCTAATTCCACAGCATTCATAAAATCCCATTGCTGCAATCAGGCCCCCCTCATGGACGCTCTAAGGAAAGACTTCTCGACATGGAGTCTTGTACAAAGCTGCAATACCTTAACTGAATAACAAGAGATCTCTCAATGACATGGAAAACAGGTATTTTTCTTCTACATACTCTCAGCAGAAGTGTTACTTACCTTTCATCACATTAAAATAAAGGCCTATCACTTAAAAATAATAATAAGAAGTCCCACTAACCTTTCCTGCGAAAGGGCTTTGAACCAAAGACTGGATGTAGGTCACAGACTACTTCTACAATATGTTGGGCTACAGCCAGTCTTCTACAACATCTAGCCCCTCTAGGTAAGATATATCTAGGAAAAATGCAGCAGAAAGCCCAGCTAACATGGAGATCAGCATAAAGGCAGATCAAGGTCATTATGCAGGACTATGATGGAATCAAGACCAATACAAAATCGCTGGATCAGACTGAAAGTTGTGGGTGGTGTTCACCTGGAGTCTCAAAACATGAAAGGGGGAATGAAAAGTAGTGGAAAGCTAACACGTAGCCACACTGAAATCAGTGGGAGTTTCTGCCATTGATTTGGTCATACACAACATCTATCAAGCCAACAGAGATTTTTCAGAATTGTCTTTTCCTAAGTTCCAAACCAGAGAGGAAAGTCTGTTGGAAAGGTATGGACTGATGTAACAGACTGTTCTTCAAAATACCTACTATGGAGTATTGAAAGTGAAATTACTTCTTGGCTTTAACACTTTTATTGGACTTTCTAGATCAGAAAATAATTTCCCATAACAATTTATCAGTTCCAAATCAGTCTGGGGTTGCCAAAGAGAATGTTTTCAAGCATACCTCTCATTGGTATTATTTCCCATAGAACCTAGTTTTAGCTCAAATATTCCAACTGTGCATACTCATGAGGTTTGCATTGGTATTCCATTGCACATAGGCCAGAGCAATTTTGGAGGCCATAAAACATCTGAGAATCATATAGCAAGCCTACTGCAAGACTGAAGCTATACCCCACACCTCGGAAGATGGGATTCATAACAGGGAGTGTTTTCCTACATCAGAACCAACTCTTGCCCCTTCCCTGAATTGCTGATCGATGCCCTCTGGATGCAGCAGTTCCACTAAGAACAGCACATAATGTGCTCGTGGACATCAGGTTGCACATGAGCAGCAACACACCCTTGTGACAAAGAGGCCCATGGCCTCCTGGGCTGCATGAGAAAGAGCCTTTCCAGCAGGTGGAGGCAGCTGATCCTTGCCCTCTGATCAGGACTGGTGAGGCCACATTTGGGGTGCTGGGTGCTTAAGGGAGCGTCTCACAAGAAGCTGAGAGAGCTGGGAAGAGAAGGCTCGGGGGGGGTAGTGTTGTGTGGTGTGTGTCTTATCCATGTGTATAAATGGATGGGGGGAGTAAAGACAACAGAGACAGACTCTTCTTAGTGGTGTCCAGTGAAAGGAAGAGAGGGAATGGGCACAAACTGAAATACAGGAAATTTCATTTAAAAGAAAAACTTTTACTTAAGGGTGATTGAACACCAGAATAAGATACCTAGAGAAGTGGAGTCTCCAATGCTTGGAGATATTCAAAACCCAATTGTACATGGCCCTGAGCAACCTGCTCCAACTTATCCTCCTTTGAGCAGGAGGGATGGACTAGATGAGCTCCAGAGGTCCCTTCCAACAGCAAATATTCCATTATTTTAATATGCTTCTTGAATACAATTTCAGTTGCAAGAATGGAAAAAGCACCCAAATTCAAGCTTAGCTATAGAAAAAAAAATGCAATTCACCATCCTTTATTCAGGATTTTTTTTTTTTTTTTTGAACTTTTTTGCACACTTGGGAAGTTTTCTGGAACAGCAACAAAAGCTGTCCTTCCAAGATTAGAAAGCCAGATATTAACCCAAATGCTTCCTACTGGAAAACTTATTGCCAATGCATGTGAGGCAGATGAGACTGGGGAAACAAATTCTTGTAAACTTCGGGATGAAACTTTCCGAGTTTAGATTTGCATCCACTTTTTAGAGCTTGAACCTAGTTTAGCTACTGATTCTAAGGGACCGTTTTCTGAATGTTCATCATTCAGCTAAATTCACACCAGGAACCAGCAATGATAATGAAGAAAATGAGACTCCCATCTTGAAGTGGCAGCTATTCTCATACCTACTGCCATTGTGAAAAATGCTGACAGTCTCATCTTTAAAATGTGGCAAAAGATGGGAGGGAAGGGAACACACCACCAAAAAGAAAAAGAAAAAAAAAGAAAAAAGAAAAAACCCAACAACCCACAACTCAGAAAAGGAAAGGAATAACCATGTGCCTTTATACAAACATAAAAACTATTCCTGACTTTCAGAAGACTGTTTTTTCTTACGGTTGGTTGGTTTTAAACTGAAAACCACTCAAACTGACACGTTTTTTTAGATTGTCAGTGTTCGTTCACACACAGTGTTCTTTCCAACTTTCAGATCTTTAGCACAAGAATAACCTCAGCCTCTTCCCCTATGTCTCACCTGGCTTTCCCCTAAGTGACAAGTCAATCTCTGTTCCTTCCAAATGGGATTCAGGGCTTTTGGAACTGCTTAGCTATCAAAAAAATTCTCTTTCTGGGAGCCACCTTCCAGCATGACCTCTATCCTCTTCATCAGCTGGATGGCTGAAGAAGCAGCAAGAAATGCCATTCAAATGAGGTGAGAACTTAAATTACACAAATCCACTTTTTTTCTTCCCAATGATAAAACTTAAATTTCATTTTATTTTCAGATATGAAAGTGGATCGATGTGCAACATAAAAACGTTCTGTAAAAAGAGGTTTTACAAAGCATGATGTTTTTCTAATTGTTGTAGATTAATGGTTATTCCTTCAGGACTAGCTCTCTGATCTGAAATAAAGAGCACATCAAACCATTTTCTTTTTTGCATTTAAGAGCAGAATTTTACTTCAAAATTAAACTTTGTGCTAAAATATAAAATATAATATTATTTATAAAATTACTTTTACAAAAAATTTCAAAACACACTGAAAATGTTTCCCAAAAGTTTTGGGTTTTCCCCCAAGGAATATTGCACACTTACTGAAAAACAGTTTTTCAGTAAAAAAAGTTTTAAAATTATAATGTTTAATTAAGAACATAATGGAAATGTTCTTTTCACATCCTGTAAAATGGGGGGGATTTTTTTTTTTTATTTCCACAAAGTCCTAGGTGACCAGGGAAAACATGGATCCTTGGGATCCTGGGTGTTTTTTTTTTTTTTTAACAAAGGACAATGGGCTCTTCTTGTTAAAGCAGTCACTGAAAACAGCTCCTCTTTTACTTACAAAAAAAACGCCAAACAACAACAAAACACACCACCACATCTCAGATATCTATCTCAGACATCAAAACTACTGTGAATAAGGTAACAGTTGTATTGCAGAGAGATATGGCTAAGGAAAATGAGTCAAATTGATTGCTTGACATCAGCCAAGTTAGAGGACCTCTTAATAAACTGAGACCAATGTTTACTTTCTCTCTGCCTCCGTTCATTTTGAGAAACGGAGACTTTCATTCATATCATCAGGCTGGCACAAAAGGCCAGAGAGAACTGTATGGGAAATAATATAGTAAAATGTTGGGTGATGTCACTACACACAGGGAAATTTTTATCTAGAAAAGTGAATGAGAAATTTCAGCAACAACCCATGTCTCACCTCAATGTATTCCAAAAATACTTGTATAATTTTAAGCACATTTTGAAGAACACTTATTACAAAGAAGAATAAGATTGTACAGAAGTGTATATACAGAAAGAGAAGTTTATTTTAAAAGATTGAGACATAACAAAAGCTGTTTTAACAAGTAAGCCAGATGTTTAAGAACAGCCCCATCTTCAACTGGTCCCAGCCAGCTCCATAACTTCTCCCAGTATATGGCAGCTATAGACCTGACCCAGGTTCCCATTAACTCATTGCATGAGTTTTATTCTTTTGTTAAAGTCAGAGTGCAAGAACATGCTTAAATAACTGAAAGATCTGGAGGAAACATGAAAAGACGTATTACAGTGTATTAAAAGCAAGTAATGGTCAATGTTTTAATGAATCAATTATATTTCAAAATGGACTTCTGTTTTGTTTTACATTTCCTTCCCTTGTAAATGGCATGCCAACTTCAATACTTCACTCAATAAATGACTACTAAATGAGTGCAAAGTTACAGGCACGTTGGTCTCTATGACAGGCCATACATAATCACCATAGAAATATATAATTACACCTGTCAACCTCATCTCATGCAATTGATTCAATAACTAACAATGTCAGTAGCAGGCTAAGCTTAGAGGTGTCACTGTGTGAAATACTCATACATGGCTAAACATCTTGGTATTTTAATTGCCTGTCATACTGCCAAGGTTCCTATATTGTACCTATCTCCACAGCAACAGGCTGGAATGAGTAAAGCACATTTAATAACTGAAAAAAGTGAATTTATAAGCTTGCAATTACTTTGTGGCTCTTACAGACACTGCAGAGTATTCTGAAGACAGCTGGAGATGTAGTTGTATTTGAGGAGAACAGGTTTTTTTCTTCTCTGGGTGGATTGTGTGTATGTGCACACTGTGCAATAAAACTTATCATATAAATCTGAAAATTATTTCTAATTACAGCCACTGGAGAGGTCAGCTCATGCCTGGAAGTGTACACATGTCCAGCTTGACAAGACGTTTAATCTCAACACACCAGGAACAGTTGTATAAAAACAGCTTCTTAAAGGCTCCAAGGGCTTAATCATGACATGTTTGTTAATAATAATTATCAATATGATTCAATCTAATATTCTAAGCTACATTGCACTGAAAGGCTCTAATGTGCCCAAACGCTAACCCCACTGAACTCAATAGCCAGGCTCTCAGCGCCCTTAGCAGCAGTAGGATTTACGTCTACTGTCTAGCAGTCTGTGCTAATTGCACATGAAGACAACAAGGGCAAAGTCTTTGTGGCCTGAACTTTTAACAGTGACAGAGTAAGACCAGACTGGGTCAGAGAGAGGTACTAAGCAGAGATGCACAAGGAGATGAAAGACCAACAGACACAGGAGCTGATGGGAAAGAGAATCAACTCTTCCCTGGGAAATAGACAGGAGCTAATAAAATACCTGGCTGGTAAAAAAATGATGTGGAAAATGAGGAGATAAACAAGTGGAAGAACTGCTCCACACATGTTAGCCATGGCTAGTTCTGGAGGCTTCCGCACTTCAGGATCTTATAATCAACATTGCAATGTAAACTCTGTTCACATTTTCCTTAGCACAGAGAAGCCTCCACCTGTATGAAATTTCTATGTGAAAAGTTAAATCTCTTTCAAACAATTCATAAGCTCAAATACTAAAGAACATAAGTAAACAGCATCATTGAAGAAATCCTTCTACTCACCAGCAGAGTAACAGAACATGGGTGGGTGAGAATACACAGATGTTTAGTTGAAATAAAGTAACATAACTCTACAACCTTACTTGCTCTGCAGACCTGTCTGGCTATACTCTTTCTCTCTGGTGACTGTTCTCTGGGCCTCTTCACTCCTCCTCTGTGTTTTGGCTGAGTTTGTCTTTATTTCTTAGACTCATCCAATACCGTCATGAACCAAAATCCTTAAAAATAAGAGAAAAGGTGCAATTCCAAAGTAATCACAGAAAAAGGAAAAAGCAGGGACAATTTTCACCTGCAAAATACTACCAAATATTTTGCAGTCAAACGCTTAAGAGGAGCATACCATGGCAGAAAGACGAGCCACAACATCCATGTTTATTGCTGCATGGTTTGATATTCAATGAACACAGGAAGAGGATGAAGGGCAGATGTTAAAGCCTATGAACACAGAACATAGGAAAGTAGGAAAATAAAAACCACTTTACCTTCTTGCTTTAATTTACTGTCAATAAAACATGCCAGAACTTAGAAAATAGCTAAGTGGCAAACACTAATTTATAAGGGGGTTATCACCCTCAATCTCGTGGAACTTATCTCTAAAGACAAGATTTTACAGAACAAAAGAGAAATAAAAAACTCCTGTAAAGCCCAGCAGAACCTCTTCTTTCCCAGCTTAAGTCTGAAAAGTAGAAAAAGCCTGGTAGTGCCATGCAAACAAGCCTTCCTGTTGAAAACTGGAGCAGCAGAGAATTTATTTATAGCAACATTCAATGGCCAGATCGAAGAGGGATTCTCACATGAATCTTAAAGCTCTGAAGCATTTTTAGACCTCCTGGAAGAAGATCACTTCTAAACAAGTCTGTACCAGAACGGCCATGAGCACAGCAGGACCCATAAATGCACCCTAACCTCACCAATTGCTCTGTCTCCTGTAAAGGCAAACAGGTCAGTTGAGAGCGGGGAAAAGGCTAGCAGGATGCACAGGAAGTATACGGGACCCAGAGCACACCGGGACAGATGTCTTTCTGCAGGCAGGCATTCACCTGGCTAAGCACTCGTCCCAGCTGACTCCCAGGCTGAGCAAAAGACCTGCTTGCTGGGAGTTGAGCCCCAGTACTGCCACTACCCGGCCTGCTGAGAAATGACAAGGTCATTGTATCCTGCTTCCCAACACAGCCAAGTACTTCCCTACATGCAGGACAGATTTCTCACCGAAATAACTGTATCCAACTTGCTTCCACTGCCTTCGTTGGAAATAACACTCAAGCGCGGGGAAAAAAAAAAAAAAAAAACAACAAAAAACAATCAGTGGTGCCTGTGCATACATAAGGAGGTGGAGACTCAGATTTTCAGCTGGCATAAATCAGCATCGCTGTGTTGAAGGAAACAGCATTATAGTGATTTTCAGTGTGGTGGAGTAAGCCTATAAACAAATACACAACTCAGAAGTAGGTACACATTTGCCTCCCTGATTTTCAGGGTAGGTACAGTTGCCATCACACACTGGCCAAGCATTCTTGGAGCTGCTCCAGAACATCAATCTAGCATGCTTTCAAGCTTGTCCTTCGAGAGCTCAGCTGGCCAGAAGACTTCCCAAAGGATGTATTTTCTACATCCTTTCAGAGCAGAGAAGCCAGAATAAGTCTCAGCTCATTTATACTCACTGTAATACTTAAGAAACAGGAAGGGTATCACAGCGCTAAGTGGTTCATAACATGGATGATCCACAAAATTACATTCAAAAAGCCTTTTATCCACATAAGAGTTATTATCTTCTCTGCCCATTCAACCCAACAAAACTCCAAAGCAAACTCCAAAACTTCATAAAACCTTTATAGTTTTTCATATCGGCATTTGCAGGGAAAGGTCTGCAAATTTGTAAGAATTGCTTTTTCTATCATCTTAGTTTATTTTTATTTTTCCTAATTAGGCTCATTTTTCCCTTGCAGCCAAAATAAAGTAAAAGGAAAAGATATTGTTCCTTCATAAACAATGAAAATGTCAAACTACTAAAGTTCAAAATAATGATTATTAGAATCCCTTTCAAGTGAAACATTTTTTCCAAAGATAATTATACATTTTAAACACTGTTCACAGAGCAATTTAAGCTCCTAAGTGAATAGCTGAATGAAGCAAAACCCAGAGCTCCCCCTTGAACAGAAAGCACTGCTGAAGTGCACACGGGACTAGAGCAGGAGTTCAGGATAGGGTGCTGCTTGCCACAGCCTCAGCAGGGTAAGTCAGAACGACTGTCTGATTGCCAGGAGCACAAAGCCAGGTTACATCAGCCAAGAATCAGCCCCAATATCTGCAGCTGAATTTTCAAACCACAGACAAGGCCTAATTCAACTCCCATTAAAGTCAATAAAAGCTTCTCATTGATTACAGTAGCAGTTGGATCAGGGCCATACTGATGTTTACTAGAAGCCAGATACAAGGTCTGATTACTTTTATACTGTTACGCATCAGATCTTTATTCACTCCATTATTTACGGGCTTGCAAACAAGCAAGAAATTCTGATCACACAGTCATACAGACCTCCATTTGCATCCTTGATTGGCATGATGAGAGCTGCAGAGAAGGGTTTGAATATGTATTACACAGAGCGCTAGTGCACAAAAACCTGCAGGACGCAGTAAAGCAATCAGGCAGCATAAAGAAATTGAAATGGAATTCCTTGGAGAAAGGGATCATTAAGTGCTTAACAAGCATCACTGTGTTATATCTGTTTTAGTGATGTTAGCATAATTTTAATTGTTACCATCCAATCTGTTTTGATAGCTTTAGAGTTATCAAGATGCTAAATATTTTATGGTGACATTTGAACAATCAGAAAGATTAGCTGCAAAGCCCACTATCCAGTAGCCCAATGCCTGTGAATAGACAAAGAGAGGGATCTATTTTCTGTGTGGAACAAAGACAAGACAGAAAGATCAACACAATTAAATATTAAACAGAAGTAATTACATAGGCAGCTAACTAATAACTCAAACACCCTGTATTTTATTATGCACTTCCAACCAGCCAATTAAATTATACTATATTCTCAATGTGCCTGGCATATCCTGCTCCATGGTATGTAATTTAGCCAAGTTTTACTTCTGGTATAGATGCTTCTTACTAAAATTTATATTGAGCCAAGGAAAGAACGCAACATACAGGGTCCTACTTTGTGCTTTGTTGACAAAAAGCATACTTGTTCCTCCTAAGAAGTCTCAAAGTCCTAGAGCCCTATATAATGCTAATGGATTGCCAGGTGCAGCTCCAGTCTCATTTAAAGTGCTGACTTAAGATACGACATGCTTGGCAATTCTAGGCCTCAGTGTCACACCTACTAAGTAGGTCACGGACCCGTATCGTGACAGAACAATATGCACAGTTCCAACCTGCATGCAGGCATTTTTCAGATCTAGGGTTCTAGGGTTCATGAAATCAGTGGATGCTAGGCACAAAATATAACTGAGGATCTGAGCTACAAAGGCTTAAATGGGCTCATTCACTTGCTTTAAAGTGACACACCTGCCAGAAATGTTTACTGAATCAGGGCCATAAAGGTTATTTGCAAGTGATCCATAATTAAATGCAAACTAGTGTTCCCAGCAGAACAGTAGCAAGTAATAATAATAATAAAGCTAAACGTTAACCAGAACATCAGAGACAAAGGACATAATTATTGCCATATGAAATATGGCAACACTAGGGTTTAATATGCTTATAAGAAAAGCTTGCAAAAGCTTTGGTAACATAGGGCTGAGACTTGCATCTGGACAAGTAAGGATCCAGGCTGAGATTTGACATGTTTTCAGCTCCTTTGGAAAAACTCAGAACCTAGCAGCATATACTGCCCTTCAACCAAATGATACTACTATCTAGCAATTATCATCTTAACAGCTCAACTCTCTGTCTGATGATAATATGAATGTTTTTTAGTTATTAAACTCATGCTCATAAATGGGTATTCGGAAATAATGTATCTCGGGAAAAATGGTATCTTTAACCTGGGAGGAGAAAAAACAAGCTTCAGATGTTTGGATTAATTTGATTAGTTAGGACATTGCAAGGCTCAGGCTGGCAGGGCTTAGAAGGGCCCTGCTAACTCAGGGTCAACGCTAAGATACCAGAGGATCTGGGTATGTTAAGCTCATCAAAGTCAGGGACTGGCCTTTGTAGCCAGTGTCACTTAAATACCTACAGACTCTCCTGTGTGGGCTTTCAAAGGCAGTGGTGATGCACAGCTAAACAGGACACACTCCAAGTTTGGTCACTCAGTATCAGCTTCGCTTCTGATACTGGAAGCTCAGAAGCTGCCAGCTCAGCACTCATCAGGGGAGAGACTTTGCAGCTGATGTGCAGTGTTTTCAGTGCATGTTTCCTGCTAACTTGAAAACAGGAATCACAAAAGGTCCTATTGAACTATGAATGAGACAAGGGCAAAGGTTCAGGGATAGCTGCTGGTCCACACATTCCTCATGATTCTTAAAGGCAAATCTCTTCTATTTAGCAATTGTAGCAGCTACTGTCCTTCCGTCAGATGGAGTCCCCAGAATGACATCAAGGTACTCTACTGCGGTAATAGAGCTTGCTCCATAGATGTTACTGTGCCTCTCTACTGATGATGGGGCCTTTCAGAAAAGACACTATCTAATGCTATGAAGGTTGTTGCTAAGATTTTTCTTTTTTTCAAGCTCAGGCAGTGATGTTTCTTTCTTTTCCAGTCAAAGTCAAAGTTCTGATTCCCACTGCCAAAGGGAGCAGGGCAGTATGCTGAGTTAGTCCATGGTAAATTCATCTGTGAGACAATGTTGTTTTCCAGCTTGCTGTGGATATATTCAGGAAATTTATGGTAAGAGTTTTCAGGCAATTTTGCAGTCATTGACACTGGACACTAGACCAATCCCAAAACATCAGTCAGTGCCTGACTTACAAGGCTTGGTGACAGGAGT
>NW_009195747.1:23702-28543 GCF_000690835.1 Fulmarus glacialis | reverse complement strand
GCTTTTAGCCACTCCCTCTGGTGTCTTGAAAACAATGGTACCAGTTTTCCTCCAGAACATGGAATAAACATGTTACTTCTGAATAATTTGATTCAAAAGGGTAGCAACAGCTTCGTAAGCAAACAAAGCTTTAGAATAATCAATAATTAAGGATTATATTTTAAAAATTGTGCTGAAAGAATACAAAATTACTCCACTCTGACCATCCAAGGAGAAAATGAACTAGTAATTGGGCATCTTCCTTGATGCATCTAAAACAGTTCTGTGCTGCATCCCTGGCAATGCACTAGAAGCACCAGTAGCCCTGACACTGCATGGCACTTCCTCAATATTTTTGTGCATGTTTGATAAAAAGAAGAAAACTTTCCAAAGGCAGAAACACAATAACCCAGTGGAACACCAGGTAAGGGGGCTAAAGACAAAGGATTTGGGAGGCCACACATAAAAGAAAAGCCCAGTGTTCCGAGAGAAGAGGCATTTATGCTCAACTCCGGCAAATCCCGTCCAAAGAGCCTACAGACAGCGCAGCCTAAGAAGAAAAGAAATGTAGGGAGAGACCGTAACACTAGCATTCTCTCAGTGACTTTCACAGCAAGCTCCGATTGCGCTGAACACTCATGTGGTGTCTGCCTGACCTTTCTCCTGACATATCACTGGAGATGGCAAGGAGAACCCGTGGGCCATGCAGAAGACCATGCTGCCATGCCAGACAAGGGGCGCAATATTTGCTGATGCTGTCTGCATCAGCAGGAACAACTCAGGACCCAAAGCTGCTTCCTGGATGTCTGGGTAATCTAGAAGCTTTTTCTTGAATCACATTTCTTGTAACAATTTTGCAGCTACTCTAAATCACAAACACTTCAGCCAAGTCTCAAGAGTGCCATTCAAAAAAACCCAGAAACCTCTTTAATCTTTTCAGTAGGAAAATCAACTTAAGTGGATAACTATTCTTTGTCATTTCAGCTGAAACTGGTAAATACTTGTATCATAAGAAAGCTTCAGAGCAAAGATATTAGCGAGAAAGAATAAAACCAAAAGAATTAAATTCTCCAGCCTTCATGTTAAAAGTCTGCAACATTTAAAAGATTAAATAAGGATTTGATATATTATTTTTAGCTAAAGAAAAACAGCATTGTCCCTATTAGACATTTCAATTTACTTGAAATAATTGTGCCTCAGTAGTTTACAAAGGAGTGATTACATACAATGTGACAATTGTATTATTTATTACCCTTGACATCACTTCAGTGAGGGTCAACTCTAGTTAAATATTTCATTTGTTATAATGTCCATCTTCATCAAGCTATTTTTGAAGCAATCTGAAAAATCTTAAAACATTTGTTTCTTTGTCTTGCAAAAAAGACAGTTGTGTTCATTTGTTCCCTTTAATACCTAGCAAATTGCTGTAGCAATTCACAAAACCCTTAAAAGAAAAGGACTTGCAAAAGAAATTCAAAGTAATTCATTGAAAACATCCTTTTCTCACTTTTTTTAGTCCTTTCCCCTGTTAAACACTGCCTAAGTCCAGTCTGTCAGAGAGGCAAAGATGCTTTATTAACAGCATCCTCATAAATATTCTGTGTTTGAATGAACAAGACGAAGGATACTTGACATTTCAATGCTTCTTACAATTTCGTTTATAAAGCAATTCTCTGATATCAAAGCATGCCTCCGTAGTTACACATAAGAAAAATTAGTGCCTTCTAATATTCCTCCACATATATCTTACACATCAGATTTTCTTAAATCCATAATGAACTACATTCTATTTGTTGAATCATAACCACCAATGTAACATCATTGAAAAGTACACAGCACTAAGCCTTGGTATCTACAACTTACCTATAAATCTTCACCATAGAAGTAGGTTTATGTCCTTTTCAGACTATGGAAAGCTGTAAATTATGACTTATTGTATGGAGCACTGGGGAGTAGAGGAAATACTACAACAGTGTAACCAATATCAACAATAGTAATACCTTTTTCTCAGCTGGACTATTATGCATAAGATTATTTAGGGGCTTACAGGTATTGGGATTAAGTGCATTTGCTCTTCTTGTGGTCCTGACTAATTTCTACTTCATCCACCATGGAGGAGAGACTATGGCTTCCCAAGAAGAATTCTCCCTCCATATGTGAAATGGATAGAGTCACATTTTCTGCCTCCTGATGTTTCTCCATGCTAAAGTACATGGGTTATAATAATCTTGTTTAAAGCTTAACACCAAGCAAAGAAGACATTTTCCTATGCCTGGAACCTATCATCACCTTCAACTCTTCTGAATATTTCTGGCTCCTGCTTTTTTATGATCAGACCTTAGATAGGAAGTATATTAAATTCCTGGAAATCCAAGAGAGTATGAGTTGGGAATAGGAAGAGTTCTCCTCATTAGGTTGACAAAGCCAAGGCATTTGGGTTAAAGCAGTGGCAAGATTGCTTTTTGAATTTTGATGACAATTTCAGCTTGCACTGAAAGCCCAGTCCAGGCTGGGGCTTTCTCTAAATCAATACCATTTGCTAACTGGAGTCAAAGATAGGCTACCTTCTCTTCATTCTCATTCTGACCTGCATTACTACTTACAGAAGCAGGGGAGGGGGAGAAGCCCAGGTGGTTCACCACCCTACAGAGAAGGTGTCTCCAGACCAGCAGAGCAAGTATGTTTCCAGCTCAAAAGCAAGAACTCCAAAACAATATAGCAGCTTTCCACCAAGTTGCAACCAAGGGTTTGCATCCGTACCAGAGTCTGATACTGATTCCTACAAAACCTGAATTCTCATTAGCACTCCCATTACTTTTTCTGCAAATTGAGGAAAATCCTAGTAAGTATTTTGAGACTTAAGGATAAAAAAAAAATTAAAAAGAAATGCACTGCATTAGTATTTATTAGTTACTATTATTAATAGCATTATGTATCTTCATACAGTAAATATTGCTTCCTGCTTCTCACATCAGCATGAAATAAGCCACAGCATGGAACTGTCATTGTGCAGATCTCAGCACAGGCAGGTTGACCTCAGTTCTCAAGAATTAATGCACAGCTTTAAAGCAAGTCACACCAGAAGCATATATTACTTTATGGGTTTCTCTGTAAAATAACCTATCCCTCTTTGAGGCATGCTTTAAAGACAGAGCCCACAGGACATAAATCACAGCTGCTAAAAATACAAACCCCTTTAGGACATCGCTCCTTAATGGCAGCAGAAATCTTCACAGGAAGAGACACCTGCGCCAGTGACAGAGAATAATCGCCTTCTCAAAAGCACGTGCTGGATGCCTGCTGAAAGTTCAGAGTGCCAAGTTTTCCTTTGGAAGAGAAGACAAGTTACAAAATGCAAACCAAAAATCTGTATTTCCTCTGAAAAAATAGAACTACTTTTCAAAAGGGTGAAGTGTATTATAAAAATGGTGCAATGGTGCACTAAGGTCTCACATACAACTCCCTGGGAAGGGCCTCCCCATTCTTGCACCCCAATTACCAATGCAATCAAACCAGTGCTGTTAGAATCAGCTGCCAAATAGCCACCCTCACTTATTTGCTTTATTTCCCTAAGCTACTGATAAGATTCAGACAGTTAATTGTAAGAAAGAGGTCTTTCTCCAAGTTTCTTTTAATGATGCACCAGCTTACCAGGTTTTTACAGTGATACTGATTGCAGTATCAATGATTTTGATCTAATGCTGATTTTCTTTCCCTTTCTACCAAAATAACAGTGCCGTATTACTTAGGCCATTTTCTTTGGTCAAAAGATTTCCCAGCTGCCATGGGAAATGTTAAAATGCTGATACATAGTTTCATCCCAAATTTGAATAAAATGTCTAGTACTTATCCTATTTTTAAAAATTGAGAACTTTATCAGGCTTCAAGATTTTGATGAGCTTAAAACACATTGCTTCAAAGTTTTCCTCTCCTCATCCCATTCATGTTCTACTGAACATTAGAATAATTTTACGGAGTATAATCCATGTGCATCCACAGGATACAGAAACATTCAGCAGAAAGAGCACAGTTCGAAAAAATCCCCACAGATTTTGTTAAACCAATGTTATCTTACCACAAAATGCCTGACACATTTTGCTGTAGAGTGTTATCAGATATTACTTTAGGAACTGGACAACATGCAACTCAAACCAGACAGCAGATTTGGCACCAGCTTTCTCCTCCCCTCCAAACTGACTTGCATTACACAGGGCTCAGCTTAGTAGAGGCTACAGCATATATTCACCTTTGAGTCATATCACACTAACCCTCCAGCATAAATTTGCTACTGAAATCTTCTAAATACCTGAGCAAAATGCATTTTGGGCTAAAAGCAGAGGTTTTCTTCTCTGATATAAACGCACTGATATGCAGACTTTCTGCTGTCTACTGACCATGTCTTCATCACTCTCCTAGAACAAGCACCCAGTGTGCCAGACTCTCAGCTGTGCCAGCAAAACTCTGCTAAGTTCACAGGGATGCAGCCAACTTTTGGGACTTGGTCCATGATGCAGAGTACTGCCAGTTCAGAATGAAACCTCCTCCCAGGCTGTAGCAGAGAGTATTGATACTTTATGCCCATGTGCCAAGGTTGATTTGCTTAAGTTTATGAAGCATTTCATGGCTTTTAAGATTTCCCTCCCCCCGCTTTATTGGAAAGGCCTTAAAATCCAAAATAATGATCCAATTTGTGAAGAAAAAAAAAAATCTGCATGATCCAGAAGAAAAGGGAATCTCAGTTTGATGTGAAGCCAGTTTATCCACGAGTAAGGCTGGCCCGCTGCAGAAGCTCATAATAAGCGAAGCCTAACAGCTCTGATGATGAAAGGTATAAAGCTGAAAAGGAAGCTATTCGTAATGCC
>NW_009195747.1:0-23662 GCF_000690835.1 Fulmarus glacialis | reverse complement strand
TACCAATTTTCCCACCCATTTGGCAAACGCTGTCCTTACTGCATTATCACGTACTCATAGGCACAGCAAAATTGGGTTTGTCATATGTTTTCGGTGGTTTTGTCTGGTGTTTTCCTGTTTCTGCATTTTTGCAATTAAATTGCTTGATATCATAAGTCATTGCCACACAAAGTGCAGCAGAGATAACAAAGTTAGCCCACAAAAACTGCGTAAGGAAAAAGAAAAACAAAACAAAAAAACCCCAAACAAACAACAAAAAAATTGTATTTTGATTTCACAGCTGGAAGTAAAAAAGATACTGAGAAAGCTTAGGAAAACATAAATAAAGATAAGAACAGTCATCCAAAAAATCTGTGTCTCAGAGGAAATACCCTGAAGACATTATTAAAATATTCTGGATAATAGTCAGCCATCAGGTTTTACCCAAGAGCAGCATTAATCCAGGTACATCTCTCCTGCCTTCAGCTATCTCAGAGGATATTCCTCCTGTGCACAGAGCCAGTACATACACAAACCTTCCTTTGAAAATGCTAGCCAGGTCCCAGGAGCAGCGAAATTATCTTATCAGCAGGGCTCCCCCACTTGGGTGCAATATCACGCTGACAAAGCACTCATGCTCCAGAATCTCACTCTTGTCTGATTGCCGTCACTTCAGAAATCTCCGCAATATACTCCTGGAAGGGGCTAGACATAAAGCAAATGGAACCGAGCCTTGGATGGGGAATTGTCCCAGAAAGCACCCATGCTAGACATTGTACAATCCTGAACCAGATGCTTCTCAAAAATGTTATCCTACTGGCACAATCCACCTAATTTCCATGTCTCATTTAAGATCCCACGCTTCTTACATAGTCTATAGAACAAGGCAGATGCCTTTCTGATTTGTCAGGGACTTTATTTGCCTTGTGGAAGCTTCCCTGCTGACTGCTGAATACTCATATGTATCCAAAAGTAGACCTTGTCCCCATTTATACTGACTAAGGAGAGGGAACAAAGGCCTCACATGAGAAATAATTTCTTATGTATGTCTTCCTTTCCTGCCAACATTCCAGCTAAACCAGCCCCATTTTCCCTTCGACTAGGCAATAAAGACAATTGCAGCTTTCAACCTAATCTTCATCTCACCCTCCCAAAATGGCTAACATTGAAGCTGGCCACAAATTATCTCCGGCCGTATCTTTTCCACCCTTTCCAAGTAGGTCTTACTTTCTCCCCTCCTCCTCATAAAGACCCCACCAATATTTTTAGCAACTTCCCTCTGTGACTTTCTGTGACTTCAGAACTAGTTTAAAGGCCTCTTTCAGTTTTGTTTTTGTTTCACACATCTTGAGGAAAGAGCCCTGAAATATTCACATTCCCAGAAGACTTGCTGTGCTGCATTTATTCACTCACCGTGTTTTGAACACGCAAGGAGGAAATAAAAAGGAGGGAGAAAAGATGGGAGGCAGCTGTGGGAACAAGTGAACCTGCTACGTCTCGGAACAGAGAACAAGTGTACCAGAGACCAGGAAAGCCCTTGGGCTGGCTGTGTTCTCAGATACACACATTCAACAACCAGTGAAATGTGTAAGCATGGAAAAATCATCAGGAATTCACAAGTCAGGATTCCCCTGCACTTTTTCACCTTATTATTATTACCTGACTACATGGGCTCTCTCCAAGGAACAGGCTCCAAATGCACCCACATTGAGATTAAAGACAAAAGCCCACTTCGATTGCAACAGTACAGTGCTGTGCCTGGCAGTAACACAAGCACAAATCACAAGAAGTGTACGAGCACCCCACACATGCTAAGGGCTGAAGACAGCCTGCCTGATCTTTCTACAGCAATTCCCTTACAACATAAAATGTGACAACATCCTTATTGGAAATTACAGTGCCCAGTATTCCTACTGCAGATAACACAGCGCAGACAGCAGTGTATCTTATACATCCTTTGCCATCCACTGAAATAGATACAGCATTTTATAGCACTTAAGACTGCCCCTTGAGACATGACTGCCACTCTAAAACCCAATGCTTCAGCTGAAGTTCACATCATTCCCTAAGAGCTGTATGTGGTCTACGGTAGAGGTACCAAAGAGAAGTGTGTTTAGCCATTCCCTGCTCCCACGCTCCCTCCTCAAATTAAAAGGCTGTGGCAAACACGGAATACAAACAAATTCCCCGTGTTCAGTGGCACACACCACATTTCTGCCCATTATTAGATGTGACAAACACGAGAGGGGGCAGAGCAAAGGGCAGGACACTTAGCGATCTCGTCATACAAGACTTCTCAAACATGCTCAGTGCAGTGTGGGATTACTCAAGGCTTCCCATGCGGTGGGTCAGGAACACCAAATGGGCAGCAAAACGGCTTCCTGGGAAACCTAGACAGAGAAAGAGGAAAAAAACAGTCCCATGTACATCCTTACAGGCACCCGACATCAGCGTGTCTTTCAGGAACGGTTCACCACTTTGGTCTTCTCCTTAACTATCTCCTTGTTACATTAAAACCATACCACTGGGAAAGATTTTGTCAGGTGCAGCAAGACATCAGGCTAATGCCACGAGTTTTGGGACAGAAAAACCTCAAGTTCTCCCGATCTTTTCCATCATTTGTTCAAGATGAGGAAACACTGCTGGCATATCCCATTAACGTTCTACTCCCCAGTGCAAACTGCAAGATGGTTTGTGCTAGGGGGTTTTAGCCTTCGATAAGCAGAAAGCACAATCTGACAAAATGTATTCCCCCAAGTGCTATATTGCCTGCAGCATCTACCTCTACCAAACTGCCTTCCCTGTAAACACTGTCCTGGGTCTGATAAGTACATGGAAATGAAAACTGTGCCATCGAAAAGAGAGGGGAAGGCAGGCTTTTGCCTATGCCAAGCACAAATGGTTTCGCCTTTCCCCCTTCTCTGGGATGCCAGGTAGCTGCCTCACACTGTGCTGATGATCCATTGTTTATTTTTCAAGCATCTTCACAGAGCAGCTTTCCCATGCGGCAGCTCCCTCCTGCAGGCTCTGTTCTCACGCAGACAGAAGGCTGCACTGCTGCTGCCTTTTTGATCTTGAGACAGAGGTGAGGGGGCTAGAGGAGGGGGATGCAGTGGGAATTCCCACCCTAAGGCTATTAGTTTGCTTTTCAAGATGCTCAGCAGCACTGCACATGGCAATCCTGTGCAGCGGAGGCTTTCTTTAAGATGATATCCTCGCTTTCCTCTGTGACCTTTATTCCCACTGTTTGCTTTCCTCCGAGGTTGACTCCAGCCGTAACCGATACCAAAGCATCCCCACCCCCATGGCTCCTTTGTACTGGCTCACAGGAGATCAGGATCTCCATCCTCTCAACTGTTTCTCCTGCTAGCAGATGCTAAATACAGAAGGAGGGGTGAAAACCCCTGGCACAGCAATGTTTGTGTGAGCAACTGCCCTCTCCCGTGCAGTTCTTGCAACTTGCTTAACCTCAGCCAAAGCATGTCAAGGATGAAGGAGGTTGCAGGACAACATGGCTTTCCTCGTGAGCGTTCTCCTTTTGCTCGCTTGCTGGCACCTCCTTCCTCCCAGCAGAGATCCCAGTTATGCCTTTTCCATCCATTCCACCCAGCTGGCAGAGCCAAAAAACAGTAAAAGGGATATTTAAATGGCTTTCTATTAGAGAACAAGCAGCAGCAGTGGCTGTGAAAAGAAAATCTATTCGAATTTTTCACAGGGATTATGAGAAAGCAAAGACAATCCAGTCACCAACTGCAGAAGTCAGGGTCAGGAGAGGAGAATCACATACCCAGCATGCCTTACATGCTCCCGGAGAAGTCAATTCATTACATTTCACTTGCGTTTCCTCCACCTCATAGAAAAGGGCTGGTGACTGCTCAAAAGTATGTCTTAGACTTGTATGGGTATTGTGCTTTGAGATCAGAGGACAAGAAAAGCTTTGGAAGTGATGTGAGACAGAGTTGGACCTGAGGTCTTCCAGTTGCTTTCTAGAAGTGACATTGGGGTAGTCTATGAGGAAGCAGACTTAAACAGAGGTTTAGACTTAGAGTGGAGAGGATGGAACAGGAGGGAAGATGAGTGTAAGCTCCTTATCATGTGAAGACATTTTGTAAAGTCTTGCTGCAGTTAATGCCTACTGATTCAGTTGCTAGCGCTGCACAGAGGAAAAGAATTAAGTACATTTGAGTCCATCTGAGTTGCTTTAGAACTGATCCAAGCCCCTGTCCCAGCCACTGCCTCCTGCTATCCAAATACTTCTACCATGTTGTTTCTGTTTGTACAAGCCGTTAATTACACTTCCTTGTCCGTAAGTCCTTCTGAAAGCCTCAAAAATCCAGAGTGCATTTCGAAGCCACCAAAACAACCTAATTAAACTGGGGTTTTTTTGACTTTGTTAAAATATTATCTAATATAGAAAAATAAAGGTACCATTTTTGTAGAAGAATTGGAGCAAAACCAAGAAAGTTAGAACAAAGGTCCCCAAATTTGATTCCAAATCACTTCAAAATTTGTCCATCAAGAGTTTTTACGTTACCACAAACTTTTTGATCATGATTAATCTTATATTTCTACAACACTGACCAATATTAGAAGAGTTTACGAACTGGTCTTCCTCTCACGGCTTCTAGTCCTCAAAAATGTATATTTTTCCCTCTGAATTTTCAAATGCTCGCTATTTTCTTTGCAGATCTTTCTAGAAAATTGACTGCTAGCTCAGCATTTCCTTACAGCATTTCATATTAAATTATCATTGCGGTCATCTTTAGAAACTTTAACTTATGGAAATCGGTCAAACCACAGAAAGTCACACCTACAGTTATGCTGTATATAGATACCCAAGCAGACAGTAGCTCACACCAGGCAATGTGTGGGAGGAAGTGGCTAGAGATGTTCATAGACTTTATTCCCACTTTTAGAAACCAAACAGGGATCTAAATAGATCCAACAAATGCAGCTGAAGATCTATGTGGCTTTACACGGAATTTTGTGGCAGTCAGAGCTTCAGATCAGCGTTTCAAGTGGAAAGGAAAGTAATGATTATAGTTTGTTACTAGTTTGCAAACAGCCCATTTCCCACCATAAATATTAAGTGTATCCTGAATCTGCACTGTATCCACTGCAGCCACAAGGGGAATAAAAACCTAGCAATAATATGAGCAGATTACATGTAAAAGCTCAGAGAAAATCATGTTACCAAACATCATATTAAAACCTATCAGAAATCAGCCTCCCACCCAGCCTTCACAACATAAAGGGGAAAAACAAACAAACAAAAAGAATAATTCAGCCACATTTTATATCCAAGCAATCCAAAAAGGATGTTGTATAAAAAGGCCTCATTGTACCAGCAGCACTGCACGCTCTTGCAGTTTCATCCCAAGTCTTGCAACAGCCGGTGCTTTTCAGCAAGCCTCAGAACCTGCAGGCACCTGACTCACCCAAATCCAGGTTCTGTATAAAAAAAGAACACGCACCATAAAAATAAGTTTCTAATTCTCAGTTGCAAAGAAAACCTTGAAATAGGCAACACAGATGGACCTAAAAGTTCATAAACATGACAACACATCCAACAATTTAAAAAAAAAAAAACCAACAAGCAAAAAAAACCATCCTCATGAACTTTCTGAGGTATAACTCTTGAATTTTGAGCACTTAAGGCTAGCAAAGATGTACAAACTCCTTGTAAAGATGCACAGCAAGTAGGCCTCAGAATTGCCAAGTCACAGATACCACTCGGGCTCCAACAACCAGAAAATGCCTGCTTTTCTGCATGCTTCTTTCCACAACTCATTCCCACTTCTGTCAAGCGCTGTTTGTTGATGGTGTAGCCCCAATACAGGTCTCTGGTTGATACATCCCCAGCAGGGTATGGCAGTTCTCCATAACATGTATCACAGCCCTTTTCCTAGAGAAGGAAAGGAGCTGGCCGTTCATGTAAGAAGACAGGGATTTACCAAGAAGCAAGACTGGGAAAACCCACCTGAAGTCAGCTATACCATATTTCTGACTGTTTCAAAACGCAGTCACCTTTGGGAGAGACTCATAGATTCCTCCTCACAGCAAGTTTGATGAATTAGAGGAACAGTTGATAAAGGTTTATTTTACACACGGTGTGATGAATCTGTAACGTTGGCTCCTGCTCTCCAACATGTCCATAGCCTATATCTTATGTTTTCAAACAAAATCCCTTGTGTGCTTTTTCCCTCTGCCGCCCCTCCTGCTAGGAAGAGCTCCCAACAACCATCTACAAAGTGACTTCATTGTTTGCCTTCAAACCAGCCTTCAAAGTCCCCCGAACCGTCATGCAAACAAACAGCTTGTCATCACTTAAATAGCTGTTTTCCTGAGAGAGGTCCATAGACCAATGTTCTCAACTCCTTACACACCCCCATCTGACTATTTCTGTTACCTCTTGTCTTGGGCTTACTTTAGAAGTGGTCTGAGGATAGGACCATTTTGATTTGCTTCAATGCATTCCCTGACATCCTGGACCATGACTAAAATTCATTGGCCTCGCAAAGCAAGTAACAAATTCTAAGAAAATGCACCCATTAAGAGTGATCTATGAATGTCTGTAGACTCTCTGCATGTGTTATTAATAAAAACCGGGAAACTGTCTTGATTTGCTCTTATTTTCACAGACACATGGTAGCTCCCCAACTGATATATAACACGACTTGGGACACATCACCATGACCTTTTCAAAACAAACAGAAGAGAATAAACCTGGAGTCACAAAATTAAACCATTTGGGTGTCTAACGGGCCAAGTGCTATACACAAGTGAACTACCACCGATACAGCTTTTTTTTGATACCGGTTTGTCTGCAGGACCAGGACATGGCTGCAAAATACTCCATGTTTTATTTTGTCACCTACAATGGAAAAGTCACTATTTTCCTAGCCACTCATGAGACCTATTCCCACCTCTCAACTGATTCATCTTAAGTCTCATAGGAGTCTTAAGTCCTCAGTGGAGCAGTTCATCCAGCTGCAAAGCAGGGACAATACCTCGCTCATGGCTGTTAGGAAGTTCACCTCTATTTAGGATATATTATTTGATGGCAAAACAAGGAAAAAACCTGCCACTGACCCTTCTCCCTGTTTTTGTCTTGTTTCCATCCTATCTAACAAAGTAACATATTTAGCTGCATCTGAAGTAACACGCTGGACATCTGAAACAGCCCACAACCCTGTCTCCCTAATGGCCAGTTAGCAGCCCCAGCTATGTACATGACAGGACAGCTGTCCCTGTTCTCAGCAGGCTCTCTGCCAGCTCTGCCACCAACCCGCTATGTAGCTGGGACAAATAATTTTGCTTCTCTGTGCCACCAGTTCCATTTCCATCTTTTTCAGTCTAAGCTATTTGGGACAGGACTTGCTTCTCTCTCTTTTTAACTGGAGGCAGGAAGAAGATCTCAAAGTTTATGAGGGTCATTAGACACTATCATGGTATATAAAAATAATAATGAGCAGTTTAAAATACATTCTATTCCTTCAGCTCAGCAAAAAATTATACGATAATGAAAAAAATTATGGCAAAGTGAAAAAATATCATCATTGAAATAAACCACGAAGATCCCACAGGGAGAGAAGCATGCATTTGGAGATATCATTTCTCCCCAAAAGTCGATGCGCTACTATCGAATACATGCAAATTCACACGCTTGTGCTTCTTTTAGAAGACAACCGTTCCTCGGAGGTATCGTAACAGTTTGTGATCTTGCAGTTGCTATGGCAGCTGCTTGTGTGTCGAACAACAAAGTACTGTGTGTAGTTAGATAAATCTGCTTAAGTTATATCTGTCCCAAGTTCCCAATGCTATACTAAGTTATTATGCACCCTTAAAAAAAAGGAATGTAAATTGAAGAAACATGTTTCAACATTGAGCAATGGTATATAGAAAGTATCTTCCCCATAAACATTGCCTTTCATGGTATTTTCATCACGTACCTTTGCTGACTTTCTCGTGTCAAATTCCTACTACACGATTGCCAAATACATGTAATTTATTCAAATAAACCAAAGTGATATTAGGATGACGTTTCAGTACAATAAAAACAATTGCATAATCTCTGTCCATCTTTTAATTTTAAAGTCTGGTAACGCAATAGGCTTTCTCTCTCACATTTGGTATGCATTTGCTACAAAAAAAAAAAAAAGACATTTTAATATAAAATAAAATGCCCTGAGATGTACCACTTTATCGTTCTGTGTCTTTCATCTCCTGCCTCCGAGAGCCACAGCATTCCACAGAAAGCAGACTTCTATTATCATACTCCAACCATACAGCAAATGCACGTTGCCCTCCACTGAAAATAATCTCGCCAGCGCCCAGGCCCTCCATTTCCTTCTCCATCCCATTGCTTTTCATAAAGGACTTCCTGCAGGAACACAGATGATTTGCAGTTCGTTTGCATACTAGGGGGAGAAGCTGTAGCACACTTCATGAGTGCTTTATTTGCTCCAGTTGCTCGCTTTATCTCAGCAGGGATAACCAGCATACGAGCCAAGAGTCTTTTCCAGATGAGAGGTATCTGCCAGCAACCAGCTGACATTTTTTCATTTTAAAAAATTACCTGTTTTTTGTGGCAATACCTAAGATCTGTTCTGAGAAGATAGCAACAGAAAACCAAACCATTTCACAAAGGCGAAACAATAGATTCAGAGATTATTGAGCAGTGAAGCCTGGATACTGAAACAAGAATCATCATCTCTGCAAAACTATTGAGGTTTAAGTGCTCAGTTCATTAAAGCAGAGAAAGCCAAGCCACCATTTCTGATTTCCTCACCAAATTTGTTTTATATTTTGTAGGCAAGAGAAGCCACACCATTCACAATTGGGGTTTCTATTAGCCTAAAATCATCTGCACTAACAAAACCTGGCAGTGGTAGAGTCACATGCAGTGACACTGCAGACATGAGGAAGGGGGACTCATCATCATAAAGGATGATGGCACCCTATCACTTCTAGTCACAGGCTCAACATGTCCACAGGTGAGGGCAGAGCTTCAGCTGCCAGCTCTTGAAGGAAGGAACGAGCAGCCACTTGGCACCAATACAAGTGCTCACAAACATGCATGTGCACAAAAGCAAACTTTCTGTAATTCTCAGACCAAAATTAGATGGCTTCAAAGTTTGTGGAAGAGCAGGAGAACCCTTTTGGAGTCAAAGTCTTGCTCTTAATGGTATGGTATTATGAGTATATTTGAATGTATGTTCTCCTCAGTGGGCCAAGCCTGAGCAGCGTTTTCAGAAGCACAATTCTTTGGAGCAGACATCTCCTTTATGGACTGGGATTTTAGCTGTAGGACCCAAAGGAGGATACCGGTATGATTTTGAAGACACCCTTTCCCCACTTAATACAGTGTCCCCAGAGACCTGAAAGCAGCTGAAATGTGTCAAGGCTAAAACCAGCAAAGTTAACTGGTTTTAGCCCTCCCGAACGATCAGGCTCTCAGGCACGTCCTGACAGCGAGCACTGCAGCGCTCCCTCTAACATGCATCATGGAGAGGAGCTTCACCTTTTACTGCTCTTCCACTGACACCACAAAATGAGATGAAAGAGTTAGGTTTATTTTTACATTTTTATGACTTTTCCCACCCCTTTGCTATCACGCTGGCGGCATTTCCCACCCCCACAACTGCGCCCTGACCGACCCCACCGGAATGCCTATGCCCAGGAGGGCAGAGTTACGGTTGCTATGGCAACACTGCCTCCAAATTTCCTGCCTCCATGCATTTAACATATTAACCTTATCATTTAATTGCTAGATATGTTTCAGGGTAGCACATGGGCAATTATTTTTAAGTAGATTTGCAGAGGAGAAAAAGTCATTCTGACAGGCAGCATTCATGCACATTAGGGCTATTCTCTTCATTACCCTACCACTTGACCTACAGCGCAGACAAAGTACCCTCCTCCCTCCGCCAGCCAAAATCCTCCCAGGGAGTCCCTGCTAAAGCCTCCTGTCTCCCTTTTGCCCAACAATCCAATCCTAAGCAGCAACCACTCTGTTCACCTCTTTCTTTTTGGTCAGTTGGAGGCCCCATGCATGGACAGGGTGGGCTCACACTGTCTCCCACCCAAGTCCAGCCAGGAAGAGCATCTTACAGGATCGGGTCCTACAAGAAAGAAGTCCCACAGCACACAGGGCCTGCCCTGCTTAGGCCAAGGGTGCTCCCTCAATAATCTATTATTGCAAAGAGCTCTCACAGCAGTCCTTGGGAGGCTGGCAAAGTAATAAACCAAACTCCGCTTCCTACACAAGGATGCCAAGGAAGCGAGGCTGGGACCTGCTCCCTTCAGTTACCCATAAAGCAGCATAAAATCAGCCTGAGGAGCGACTGCCTTCCAACTGGGTGCTGGGACTGGGATCCACAGGGCTGGGAGGCGGCAGTGGGATGGCTGCATCACAGCAGGTACAACACAGCAGGAGGTGTGAGGGAGAGCCTGGCACCTCGCCTCCTCCCACCAAACCCACTGCTCACAGCTCTCGTCCGAAACCACTACGAGAGAAAACAAACCACGCACCTCCTGTTGATCCCAAACCTCCTGAAGCACGTGACTCCTCCAAAACCTCCTTGTTTTCAACACACCTCCTCTGTATAGAACTTCAGAGATTAAAAGCCTACTTTGACCCCGTGGAGTACTGTGCAGAACTCCTTGGGCTTGTGGACTATTAAAGCTGGAAATTGATTTTGTTGGCTCTGTAATTTTCTTGACCATTTGCAGAAGTGAGACCCAACCGTTTATCCTTTTTTTTTTTCCTCAGCCACTTATTATGAGCACATGGGGGAAGGAGAGAAGTGGGAGGAATCTATTTTATTTGCTGACCACTTTAACTTGTTTATTCTAGAAAATAGCATCCAAACACATTTTCCGAGAAAACAGCACGACACTAACTACCATCAGTAGCAGGTGTGGAGAGCTCTTTGCTCAGGAACTTTCCATGGGCTGGCAGAAAGACTAGCTACTACCAGTAAAGGAACCTGAACCAATATAAAAATAAGAATATGTGAACTTATTCACAGTTACTGTGACCAGTAACTCCTCACTGAATCATTTAAGTCTGCAAGGCTAATGCAGTGCATTATAATGAGATAATAATGAGATACTTCCATCTGTTGCTTCTCAACACTCCCACCACAATTTTGGGATTTTCAATGTATTGCTGTATGCTATTGTTGTACATGTAACATATCAATGTGTTCTACAAAAACTACCATTAGAGAAGCAGAATTCACTTCTACCTTCCCATTAGTGTCGACAACCAAGGCTGTGTTTTCTCTATGAAAAATAAACCTCTCAGCTGTGTTGAAGGTAGACAGGTCATACCAGCTTAGAAAGTTCCAGACACAAAGGTGACTCTCAATAGCTCTCTTTGGACACTGCCAATTTTATTCCCAAGGAAACAGAGGACCAAATGGCAGAAGGTAAAATTTGTAAGCTGGTTAAATTTGGCTGCCTCTGTTCCCATTGTGTGTCCGCCATCACGGTAGATCTTCTTTCCTACTTCTAGATGTTCTGGACAATAAATATTTACAGGAAGGTCATTAGGGCATGGCAAATCCTGACAGAAGGGTTATATATCATCCCTCAGCCAGCAGCACCCCACAGAGGGATGGATCTAGTAGTACACAGGATATGCAAGATACCCTAAGCAGGCAAGGGCAAATTCCCGATACTCAGGTCTGTTAAGTCACACCTACTGTGTAGATTGTCTTAGATACCAGCACAAGGGCAAGGCAACTCTGTGCCCATCCCACCTTTTCTGAAATTGTGTTCAAAGGACGAGACAGAAGCAGCTGGAGTCGAACCCACCTTGAGAGAAAAACCCAAACTCACCAAGCAGGAACTAACTGTTCCAGCTGACAAAACCCCACCTCATCTCAGATCCCTACAAAGAGCTCACAGACCAAACAGTTTCATGCAGCCTTCACTGGGCAAGGGTATTTAACAAGGAGCTGAATGTACGTGGTAGGAATGCTGGAGAGGCACGGAGCAAATACAACAATTCCCCTTGAAAACAAAATCTTTCATCATTTGCACCACAGGTAAGAAGCTGCAATTACTCAGCAATCATCAAGGTGGAGTGGGAGAAGTGCAGCAGCCAGGTCTGGGTTCCTTCCACAGCCTACCCTCCAGTCACTGTGGGTTGTAAAGCAAATAGCAAGAAATGCAGCATTATCCTTTCAGGTTCCGTTTACACTGGGCATGGGTTGGATGAGCAAGAGGAACTTGGATAGGCCGATAGCCAAGCATCGCCCATTTTATAAAAAGCAGAGCCTGAACGTACAAATGAAGCATAAGGAATACACCTCCCTGCATTTCCTATGCCACAGCTTTCCTATGAAGAATTAGCAGTAGAAAAAGACCACTCTGCCTAACAAGCCTGACTGCTCTGTTTATCCCCTCCTCTCTCTTCTGTCACCACATCCTTCCACCTCCCCACCCAACCCCTCATAAAACCTCTAGCTGTCTCTTAAGCTCATTTATACACCCTGCTTCACTGCCCTCACTTGGCAGCCTCTCTGTTTACTGCACTCAGAAGCAAACAGCTCCACTGATTCTCACGTTAAACGTAGCTTGTGGTGGGCGCTTCACCTCCTCAGCGGTGCACTTCCACCGACCCCAGCTCAGGAAGTCACTTGAGCATGACCAAGTGGAACCAGCTCACGCCCCAGAAGGGAACACAGGAGGGAGGGAAGGAAAGCGCTGAGATTTCCATGAGGCGCTTCACTTCTGTGGGTCACTGCTGAGGCAGACACTCTCCAGCAGAGCTCCCAGCAGGACTGGGGCCCTCCCTTCCACAAATCTTCATGGTCAAAATGCTCCAAACCCTTTGTTTCAAGTCTCTCTCACCCTTTGCCCTGTGCAGAGACATGATCATATTCCTCTTTCTCCACCACCCTCCTTCTGCATTGAAGTTATGAGATGTCTCCCCTTCTACCATGAACCCACCCCAAGAGATGTCCTATCTAAAACCCACATGGCCCAAGAGGAGAACCCGTTAGAGCTGGCCATGCTGTCCCCAGAAAAAACTTATGACACTGAACACAGCTCTGCCTCCTTGTAGGGACTGCAGCAGAGTTGTGATGCGTGCTCTTTCCTCTGCAGATATACCCCATTAACCTGTTTGCCTGTTTTACGGCAGCCATGTAATAGTCTGATCACCGCAAGGATTTTTCTATAATAACCTCTAAATCCTCTCACACCTGCCTCCTGCTAAAATACTCCCTATCCATGCAGAGACACACACTCTCTCTGTCCACTCTTATTGCTGTAGTCATTCGGACAAATAGTCTTCAGCTATCTGCAAAATTAGAGAAATAGGCACTCAAACCTATTTTTAATAATGAAACATAAATTGCCCCACAACCCTACATATTTGAATGACAGTCTGCACATTACTCACTTCCTTCTCAGCCAGCCACTGCCTCCTCATCTGTAAAATGGGGCAATCGCACTTCTTGCATCTGAGTGACAGTGTTTGCAAACATCAAGAAACGACTCTACAGAAGCCAAAAGGGAGTACTCTATTTGCATGCAAATTCATGTAAAAAATTAATCCTCACGTGGTTCCAGAAACATGATGCATACAAATACATTACTGCAAGCCTAAGAAATTTAGCTTAAGAAATGCAGCCAACTGTTTTCTACACTCACTCTGTGTGTGTGGGGGTGGAATCTGACAATGCGTCTTCCTTTAACTGTTAATTCCTCATTCTAAATCTAATATTAATCCTTAATTTTCCATTGGCATTTTGACTGCAAGAGAGCAGGGGACAAACAGGAATGGCAAAGACAATCCATTTATTTCACCTTTTCTTCATTCCTTGGGTCAGCTACTCCCTCTCTGAATCAGTGCTAGACCTGCTTGAATAGCTGAGAATGAACCTTCCACATAAAGTGTGGATTTACTTTTACTAAATCCTCTAAGTATTAAAGCTCTTCACACCATTTGGTCTTGAAGTGACGCAAGAGTGAGGTGTGGACACCAGTGACAATAAAGAACCATCTGGCAAAGTGAACTCCAGGCAAACAATGACAAGCACAAGTGAAAAGAATTGCAATGATTTCCACAAACATGTGAAATACTATAAACTGTGTGACTTAGCAGCTTCCTCCTCCTAGCAAGTAAATAAACATGTCTGCAGTAGGCTGTTTGGTTCTGTCTTTTATATGAGCTGAGAACACACAGGGACTGCCCCATTTGCATTTTGCCTTTAAAAAAACATATGCAGATTGGTGAGTAAGGAGAAAAAAAGGCGAGAAAGAAAGAAAAAATAAGAACTAACCAGACTTCACTTTTTCTTGGTTCTTTACTGTCAGGGTGATGTACTGGAAGTCTTTATTTCTTTCAGCTTGGGCCCCTCAGTAGTTCATTCTCCTTCCAGCCTGTTCTCATGCCTTTCTTATCACCTGCTGAGGCCTTGATCATGGACAGAGCAGACAAGCAGCAGGGGACAATTAGAGAGGAGTTCAGACTTTGATCATTTGACCATATGTGAATACAACAGCTGACCACATGTTTTAAAAGACAACTAACTTAAAAGTATTAAAAAAAAATCACAAAGCAGGCATAGATACTTAAATTTACATTTTAATTATCTGGCACAATGGTGCATTCAACTTCGCAGAATATTGAATTTTTTTCCTAAATGTACACATCTCCAAAAGGAAAACCAGCATTTTTCTGCTTCTCCAGAGCCTAAATAAGCACACTGTCATTAAAATAAATATCTGGCTGGTTTAAAAAATAAACAAACATATCTATCTAGTAACCTGCAGTTTCAACCTGCAGTTTCTACTGACAGATAAAATTCACAAATAATTTCTGCCCTGCAGACAGGCCAATTTAAATGGAATAACCCTGTATTACTTTACATCTAAAAAATACCATGTATTTAACAGTATACAGACATACCACCCCGCAGTACTTACATAAGCACATTTTTTTTCCAGAACCTCCCTGTTAGCTTTTAAAACTTAATACAGAAATACAACAGGATTTAAACGTTCAGCTATTGTAGGGACTCAGTTCTGACTGCTCACCCGCCTTCTTTTTCTTAAAAAAAAAAAAAAAAAAAAGAAAAGGGGGGGGCAGGAAATCTTCATTTGCACAACGGTGTTACTTTTGTTAAATCTCTAAGTTATCAAAGCAGAACAGGTCCAGTTGTGAGCAGTTTAACTGCAATCGCCTGACCCCAAGTACTTGGAAAAAATCATTGTTGGAAATTTTTGTATACAATAGAAGCTTTATCATCATTTGTGGAGATATACCATCCACTTATCTTCTGCACCTACCAGATAATTAACATATTCATGAAATGGCTATTTACTCTCAAATACGAGGATAATAGAAAAATAACACTAATTGTTTTGACGGCAGTTTGCTTAGGAGTTATCTGAGGCAACAAATGTTTCTTTTGTAGTTGTAGGAAGGCAGAAATGCTCCTTTCTGTAAATACTTCTGACTTCAGCTTTCCTTTCTCTCTGAATTTTGGACACTACCAAGGAAAAACTGTGGAATCAGTGAAAGGAAGAGGAGGAGGATTTAAAAATTAAATCATATTTAGTTTTGTTTGGATAATAATTGTTTGCATATTTTTATTATAATGCAAACCACAGCGCATAACAACATTTTGGAGAATGAGATGTAATGTGTTTTGCAAAGTACAAGCAGAACTGTACCGCATGCTAACTAAATGAAACAATGACACTTAATGGTGCATGAAGGGTGCGTACATAATTTTTTAAGAGGCTCGGGCTATTATGACACACAATCTTTCAAAGGCTATTTTTTAATTTCTCTGACTGGACTATAAAATGTCTCCTTCCTGGCCCAAGTCTGTGCCTAATGAGGACAGAGGGGTGAGTGCTGACAGTGGGTCAGTGAGCACGCTCTGCCTTTGCCTTACTGCTGCAGCAGGAGACAGCAGCAGCGACCCATCCACGTGCAGGATCAGGGCCTCCAGCAAGAAGGGCACGTGTTGGCTTTGCTGCTGCACCTCCTGCTCGGCCATGCTCAGGCTAACCTCAAAACACTGCCAGCTACCTCAGTTCTATTCAGTGCAGCATCGCATGCAGATGCCCAGCAAGCGATGCCTTGAGGTGGCCTCAAAAGCAACCAAGGCCACTCCAACAAACAGCTATCTCTCACATGCTCTTAGCTCTACTGGCTGCCAAGGCCCACCCTGCCCACCTCACGGTCCACCTCGGACCCGTCATCAGCCACAGCAATCCAACCGTGCAGGACGGGAACGTGATGGCCATTTTAACGACACATTGCGTCTCCTTGCCGGGATTCAGAGCCAGAAGAGAAGGAACACAGCATGCAGCTGGAAGAGGGGCGTAAGCTTGGAGAATCGAAAAGGAAACCTCTCCAAGCCTGGCAGCTTATCAAAAGGAAAAAATAATCAGTGCGATGTTTGTCTGCAGCCCACCAAGCCTCTTTCACTCACAATATTAGAAGACATTAAAGCTAATCAAATACGAATTATCAGCAAATTTGCCACTTTCTTTTCAGACTGAGGCTGGGAGGTGAGTGGCAGAGGGTTTCTGGCCTTTCCCAGGTCACCCTGGAAGGAATTTGGGTTTGTTTTTAAAACCAAAATTCACCTCCTCAGCACCATACAATGGCTCCAGCACTCAAAAGCAATTGTTCTCACTGAGAATCTTCCTGCACCTAAGGGCTCTCTGCAATAAAATATGAATGCAGTATTAATTAAATATAGATGCAATTTCCTCCTCCTCTTTCTCCTTAGCTGCTATCAAGAACATTAGTGCAGGCGCCTAAGGAAAGCATTGCTAACGGAGAACAGCTGCCACACTAATTAAGCACCGTGGTCTATTGGCCAGGCATAGGCCCAAGAACCAGCCACCTGACTTCTCCCCTCACAATTCACACACAGTGGCTCCGGGCATGTGGCTTCGGCTCGTGCTCAGCCAGACGCTTTGCACTCGCTCAACTTTAAGCACAGGAGAAGACACCGTTGACTTCAAAAGAACAGGATTACCACTGACCCCCAATGGGTTTTGATTTAGCTCCTTAAATGCAACAAACATTGTCTCTATATTGAAGACACTGCTAATTGTTTGCAAAGCATTTGGAGATATGCTTGGCAGCATTGCCATCTTTGGGAAATGCTAACGGAAAGCTACTGCCAAGGAATAGCATCGCTGTATATGAGCTGCCAAAAATTCCCACCCCAGCAGACAGTCTGTTCAGAGTGCTCCAGCAAAACAAAGCAAACCCTGAGCTGATGGCTGCGTTTTAGACTGCTGGGCCCATCCCCACCTTGGAGCCACTGAAAAGAGGGGGTCAAACCCCCTCCAAGAACAGCAAACCCAGTGAGCAAGAGGGAAGGATCCTGCCATTGAAAGATCCTTTGCTTTCACCAACAGACTAAGAGGACTCTAACCTCCACCTCCATCCTGGCTGGGCAATTTGACAGAAGCTTTTACCTCTGAAATTGTATCACTGGGACAGAAATATTTTAAAACAAGATTTAAGATTGAAGAGGCCAGAACAGGGATAGGGCATAACTGGGACCTCATAGTCCACTGGCTACAATACTCACATATGTGTTGGTAGACCTGCATTCCCATCGCTGCACTGTGGCTGATGAACCATTTTTTGTGATGCCATTTTCTGTACCATGTGTAAGCAGCCTTCCTCCATCACCACCACCACCTGCTCTCAGTTTAGCCAATTACCATTTAATGTTCTCCATCTGTACAATAGAGCAATGGTACTTCCTGACCTCACAGGTATGCGTGTGTGTCTGCATGTGTGAAGATAAATATATTAAAGATTGGGAGGCATTCAGGTCCTGGGCCAATGGGAGCCATATAAGTGCCAAAGAGACTAAGACAAATGAGGGCCATATAAATAGATGGCTGGAGAGCTGCAGCCCTGAGGCTACAGGCAAGAAAGGGGCAGAAGCAGAGACTAGCGCGGGAGAACCGTGGGAAAGAGCCCTGTTTGAAGTATCTAACAGAGCACCCGAGTGCCAAGGGAACGACGCAGAATAAAGCCCAGCTCCCTCACACTGGGAAACTGTGTTGACACCCCTGCTATCAAGGGGACAGCCCATGAAGGAGGAGGTGGGGTTGTCAAAATAAGCCTAGCTTTAGATCAACAGCTGGATAATGGAGCCTGGTCGCATGCATAAGCCCTCCCATGGCTTCTGGAGACATACCAGTGATGTAAAATGAACCGCTGCACTCAAAACAGCTCTCAGCAGACAGGTCCTGGGCCCACCTGGCACTAACCCCCCTCTTGCTGCAGACAGTTTGAGCAGGGAAGCAAGGGCTGAGTGAGCAGAGGTGTCCCCACTCACTCCACAGGTGGCTCTGAGGCACAGGGATAGTCACCAGGGGCAGATCCATCCCCTACCCACCTCTGCATCCTCAGTCTTGGGTGGACTTCAGTCTTCATCTCTGTCAATCCTGCTGCAAAATGCACTTTATAAAGTGTCATAGATCATAAAACACATCTCCCCCTCAGATCCGCTGCAGCTACTGAGGAGGAAAAAAGGCACCTGGGAGAAATCTGGCACACAAAGGTTCACAGAAGACTGCACACAGTGCCTTGCTGGCAAAGAAAGAAAAAAGAACAGAGGAAAGGTAGAGACTGTAAGAGGTTAGAGGGAAAAGCAGCAACATCCTTTGAGAGCTCCCTGGGCTTTTCTGCCTGGCAAGCTTTGGGGATCTCTCACAGTTTTCAAGAAGAAGGCAGCAGCATTTTTCAGGGAAAAAAAACATAGCATTGAAGGGCCACAGATTCTAACCATCAGTGTATTTATAAAGGAAATGTGATGATGATTTTGCCACAGTGGGTCTTTAAAGCATCTCCCATGCCCCCAGCTGGCTAAGCAAGGGGAGAGACTAACAGGATCTACTCTCGGTTTCTTCACTGGTACACCTAGATACTGTTAAAGCAGCATCTCTTCTGGGCTTTATTATTTAACATATTTTTTAAGGGAGTACCCAGAGGCCCTCCCAGGTCCTCAATAATGTACAAACATGCAGACAGTCCCACCCCCAAAGATATTTAAAGGCAAACCACAGAGCATAGCAAGGGAGAGGGAACCAGCAGAGGTGTAGTAACAGAAAATACCTCTTAAGTTCGGAGCAGCTGAGAGCAGAGTCACACAGTTCATTAAAGGATGGGAGATGCATTTTAGTGAGAGACCTCTGTCTAATTAGCTTATCAAAGCATAGGTTCATACACACCTACGTGGGAACCAAACTGTGATAACAGAGTTTCCCAGTCTAGCAAAGGCCTAACAGAAACTGAAGTTAAACACAGTCTGATTAGGCTGGAAGTCATTCACCACAGGTGACAGTGATGCAGATCCATCACTACAGTTTTTCAATGAAGACAAAGCAAATTGTTTAGAAAGGCACCCTCATTCAAACAAATTCATTCATTTCAGGAAAATCCTATTGCCTGTTTTGGATGGGTGATCAGACAGGGTGATCAGAATAGAATTAAACACAAATTTCTCTGTACTCCAAGGATTAATCAAATTGAAAAGTATATAATAGTGGGGTAAAGGATGGCAAAAAATGTGCTAGAACGCAGCAACAATACATATTTGCTCCTGTTTATTTCATAGGGAGAAGGATGAGATTTGTATTTCTCACCAGGGTCTTAAACTGCTTTAAGATAAAAATGAAGTTCCTCAAATATTCCAGACAGACTGAAATACACTGATATTTAGTTTTTGCCTGGGGCTTAGAAAAGTGCCCAGCACTGCAACGCTCTGTAAGTCTTCAGTTTAAACACTCCCTCCACTCTCCCAAGAAAAGAAGAGAGACCTGAATTCACTGAAATTGATAAGGATGCAAAGCAGAGGAAGCTTTTTCTAGGAGAATTAATCTTCCCTTTTGCTCTCCTCAAAGAGACTGATGCAGCAAAGCCAAAATCCCCACACATCTATACAGAATGATGGGGTACTTTAGGAACCAGATAACCCAGCCAATTTTGGCCTGCTTGATGCTGGCTGCAGGGACTCAAAGGTATCAGCTTTCAGCTCTATCTAAAAGCTACCAAAACTACTATTAACATGCAAGCTTAGGAAGAGTGTAGTTTTAAGACATTAAGTCATTTGACAGTACAACCAAATCTCACACACCCAAAACCCACCATGAATTTTCTGAAAGAGATATCTATCTGTATTCTGGCTCTAAACCTTCACTCTGTTTTGGATTGGGTTTTGTTTGGTTTTGGTTGGTTGGTTTTTTTTGGAGGGGGGGGATGTTGTTTGGTTTTTGGTTTTGTTGGTTTTTGTTTGTTTGTTTTTCAACTGTTGTAAGACTACTAAAGCTCTGAAAAGCCCCTCCAAAACTGGAACTTGGGGCGGGGGGGGAAGCAGTGCATCACAAAAACTATAACCCCAACACAACTAACATCCCCGACCTGGGTCTGCTGAGCTGGCTGGGATGAGTTCAGCTGGTGGCACAGGACTTTATCCAAGTATCTCCACCCTGCTCACCAAATCATGACAGATCATTTTTGGGGCAGGCCTTAAACACACCATGGGTCTTTCAAGATCTTCACCTCACTTCTGTTCTTGTATTAAATCTTTTCCTGAGTTGCAACGCTAAAGCAGCAAAACCAGAATGAGACCCTTATTTTCATGCATCATACTAAACTGTTTTCCCCACAGTCATATATACAGCTGAACTATGTTGCATTCTTGTTATTTCCAGCATTTCTGCAGTGTAAAAATCATCTGAGGTAGAAGAAAACACAGTAGCAAAATCTAGCAGCTACCCTTACTTGTTAAAACATAATAAATCAAACATTTCACCTAGGCTTAGCCAAATAAGTTCAGCCAAAAAAAAAAAAATTACAGTTGCTTAAGCCTCAGGAGACATTTATGCTGTTAAAACAACAATGCCTTCACTGACTAGGGAAAGCATTGAGTTTTTACAAAGAGGCAGGAGAAAGGACGGCCAGCTAGAAAGATCTTTGACAAACAAACCACTCCAGGGCAGCAATTGGAAGGGCATTAGGGGCTTAAGAGAGAAAGATACTATGTACCACCCTCTTAGAGCTGGTCCTTAATTATTAATCTTGAAAGTAAGAGTCCAGTGCACTAGGAGGCAGAGCTCCCCCCGGATCCAGTCCTGCCATTTCTGCTCTGCATGATTTTGATTAAATCCATCTCCACTTCCTCGAATGTAAAACAGAGATAACAACACAGCACGCCAAAGCCTGTGGTGAGAAGCACTGGACTGCACCTTTTTGCTTTCTGCCCAGTGAAAGGGACCACAGGAGAAACCATCTTTTGTTCTCCTGTTGTAGTGGGATGCAATTCAGTACCTCTTGAAAGTTTTAGTTCAGTTTTTCTCTCAGCAAGGCTGTGCCTATTCCTCAGTCACTCAGAGGAAAGCATCCCCACCACCAACTGCACCCTCTATGCCACACTCAGACTGAAGGCAAGTAGTGCTCCTAGCTAAAGGCAGAGTACCCTGGCACATTAGAGCTGCATCCTTTCGTAGCCACACTGAGTCAAGGGCTGGTCCAGCTAAATCAGCTGGTCCCTGATCAAGCCGTGGGCTTATACAGAGCTCATTTCCCTTTGTTTGCCCTCAACAGCAGCATACAATGAAAGGGCACATCCCCAACAGGGTCAAGTGAGCCAAGACAATAAGGAGAACGAGATACAGAGAGATCTCCCCTTTGTGGCATTACTCTTGTTTTTTCAAGCATCCGCAGTTACAGAAAGACGACTGTAAATTTGAGGAGAAATTGAAACTTGGCTCTTTTCCCCATGTTTGCATTTAAAAAAGAGAGTGGGGGAAGAAAGAATAAAAAACTCTTGGTATTTGTTCTTTGCTGTCTTCATATTTTGGAAACGCAGACTAAAAATAAGCATGGCTAATAGGAGCTGCCAGACTTCCACCAGCACGTCTCTCTGGCTCCTCTGAGTGACACACACAGACAAGGAGTTCCTGGCGTTGTCCAAAGGAAAAATCAAGGCAGAAGGTGAAAACTCAGCTGAATCTGAGGGAATTGGAAGCCTCCCACACCAGCGGATCCCTGACAGCAGAGATCCCACTCCAGATCACCAGATCCCACAGCCAGAGTCACGTCACCCCAGGCCAGAGACTCACCCCTGCCAGGCAGCTGTGAGAGGCTCTCTGTGGCCCAACCACCGCTAGAGGAGGTCAGAGTGCCACAGAGAGAAGGGGTGCGATGCTTCCCAAAGCTTTGGGAGACAAATTGCAGCCTAAATTATCGTAAATAGACTTTGCACTCCCTTCTTACCTTTTACGTTTTCATAACTGAGGAGTCTCCTCAATTTTGTTGAGATTCAGATGGGGCGGGGGCGGACGACACCCAAGACATCTCCAAATTTCATTTAAAACCCAGAGGATCCCAAACCAGTAGTCATCACTTCTAGACAAGAGTCATCACTAATGATACTAAATAAACAATGTTTCAGAGAATTTCAGCTGCAGAAATCAAGAGGCTGCAAGACAGACAGTTATTTTCTTTTTAAACTAAAGCTGAAAGTTTCTATTCCTTCTATTCCCCTCACAGAAAATCTTCAAAACATGAGCTGAATGCAAAATAAAAGTTGGCAAATCAAGACAGCAGGACAGCCTTCAAAAGGACTCCAATTTAAACATAAAAGATAGTCTTCCCATTTTTAAAGCCATCTCATCATTTTGGGTAGACCCAATTGCTAATTTTCAAGGGTACAGGACTGCTTATTTTGTGGGCAAGGCTCTGACATTGGCAGAACAGAAAAAAGCTATCTTTTTGAAAGATAGAAGACTGCAGACCTCAGCCAATTTCAGACTGTGGTTGCAGTTTCAGAGTCGCATCTTGTTTACCTATCAAGCGTTCTTAGAGCCTTAAAAAGGAGCAGAATGGTTGCTAGAAGCTTCAAGCCTACCTCTCCGAAGAGTACATTTGACTGTATCCCACTTCATAAGGTGATATGCTGGAATTTAAACTCCCAGCCATGCTTTGAGCATGTTAAAATCCAAGATCCCAACACCCTGAAAGACTCACCAAAGACGCAAGACTCACCGTTACGCGTTGCTGCAGTGTGGAGCACTTCTTTGAGGACAGCTGATGGTTTCATTCTCTGCAGGAGATGCTTGGATGGAGTTCCTGAATAAGGGCCACTCCAGCCAGTCAAGAAGCACATCACAAAAACAGCTAGTCCTAGAGCTCTCTTACAAACTCCAGAAAGGGAAAATTCCCATGGTAATGCCTTAAGAATTCAGCTGGAGAGAATGGAAGAACGTGCATTATTAAGTAACTGTCAACAGCATGAGTAGGCATTACACATTATGCCAACTACAAGTCTAATTATTTATGTCTATATACACAGACACACACACATATAAACACACACAGGCATACATGTATAGATTTAGAGAGAACAGCTTCTACTTTTTGGCATTGCAATTCCTTCTGCAATTTTTTTCCACTTAGGAAACCCATGTATGATCTCTCTCTATTCCTTTTGCATAACAAGATCTCTGTTTAAAAAAAAAAAAAAAACCCACCAAAAAAAACCCCAAAAAAAGTCTTTCAGTTGTGAAAGCAAGTCCTTCTGCAGCAAATACATCAACCACAGCCCACAGTGTCAGACTGAAATTTCAGCAAAAAAATACACTTTTTTTATATATATATATATACACACAC
>NW_009195746.1:0-1910 GCF_000690835.1 Fulmarus glacialis | reverse complement strand
GGAAACCATGGCTAGGTCCTCTTCTGGGATGGCGATGACCACCTCAGTCGGCAGCAACCGAGCGCCGTCACCGCCTGCCGCAGCCTCCACCGCCGCACCGGATGACTCTGCCTGGAGGAGGAGGTTGGACTGGATCCCTCCTGAAGTATTTTGTGGGTAAATAATGTCACTGAGTATATTTCTGGTCTGAGTGGGCTCATTCTTTCTTTTGTGGGAACTTGTATCAGTGATCTCTTCCAGCACAAGCAGTTTCTGCAGAGATGTACATGTGACTTCTAACCTGATCGCCACAGCCCCACCACGGTTTCCAAAACTATCATGTCAGCTATGTTCCTTCAGTAGCTTGGGAGTTCCTTCAGTGGCTTGGGTTGACTGGCAGGGAGAGACTCCTGCAAGTCAACCAACCATTTCTCATGAGCCAATCAAGCGTATGCTTCCAGGCTTTCCCAAACCGCAGTGCACAGAACTTGTATTAATTTTTCAAACATTATCAAATAGTACAAAAAAACCTCATTGCAGCATGGTTCCAGAACGTGGCATAAGTAAGGTAGAAAATATCTTACTTTTTCTATAGTATTCTAATACTGGGAAGGAAGAAGATCTGAAAATGTTATACCAAAATTTAGGGTGATACATTCTGTCTTTGATGCCAAGAAAAATGTAGAAAGAGTAACAGCTGCTTGTTACTTTTCTCATCTCCCACAGGCCCAAAATCTTAACTCATTTGGTACCCAAAAATAAGTGTGTTATTGGTTTTCCAATCCCTATGACTAGGTAGCTAGAGGAAGTAAAAATGAATGTGTTGTTTGGTGATTTTTCTAGGAGTTTCAAAGGACACAAGTGAGGTAGCTCTGAAATTGAGTCCCTGTGGGCTCAGAAGAGGAAGAATAAAGAGCAGATTCAATAGAGCTCAAGACATCATAGAAGTGCCAAGGACAAATGGAGGCATCTGTTGGAGACTGCTTCACCTGAAAAAAGTTGTAGCTGCTCCTTCCTGTCTACCATTGAAGAGCAACTCAGCCAGGCTCTCACTTTTGGTAAATGTTACGTATTGTATTTCACAGACACTCACCTCACATCAGACAGTGTGAAAGTGACTTCACAGCCAAGAGATGCATTTTTCTAAGGAACATCACTCCACAAGCTACTATAAAGGGACCATACACAAAGCCTGAAATGCACATAGCAGTGATTTTGGTGGCATAAAGCTCTAACAGCAGTAGCAATGGGGGTGGAAAGGAAAATAAGCAAAAGAAGGATTCTTCTAAGCACCCTCCCTGAGTAACTCCATGCCTGGATGCAAGTTGAATTTCCAAAGAGACATGTATTTTCATCTTCTGACAATGTGTATGGCAGTGAAGGTTCTTGGATGCATTTACACTGTCACCCTTTTTGTGTCAAACTGCCATCTAAAAATACCTGAGGAAATTCAAATTTTTGTGCTTTGGTGCTTTATTTGTTTTTAGTAGTTGCATATTCAAAAAAAGCTTGCAGGAAAGTAGTCAATAAGTATTTAACATAACTAGCTCTGAAATATCATAATTTCCATAAAAACATGAATAGTATTCTGGAAATACTCATGAAATGTTTGATGACATATTTTGTCCTCAAGCATAAGAAAGTTCATTAAATATCACAGCAATGCTCCTGAAATATTTCATGAAACACTCATGAGAAATCTCTCTGAAATTGTCATGTAAGATTTATGATATTTTCATGAAATATTAAGCAATGTATAAAGAAAAAAGCACACTGAGCTACAATTAAAGTGAAATACCTGTTGTGGTTTAACCCGGCAGACAGCCAAACACCACACAGCTGCTCGCTCACTCCCCCTCGCACAGTGGGAAGGGGGAGAGAATTGGAAAAAAAAGTCAAATCCATGGACTGAGATAAAGACAGTTTAGTAG
>NW_009195745.1:541-13167 GCF_000690835.1 Fulmarus glacialis | reverse complement strand
GGCCTCGGGCCGCCGGCAGACCCCGCCGTCAGGGCCCAAGGCCGAGCCTCCCATGCTGGGCCCTCACCCCGCAGCCCCCGGGCTCAGCCTGGTGAGAGGGCGGCGGCAAAGGGCTGGGCCTGAGGTGCGAGGCCACTGCCAGGAGGGAGGTGGCGTGGCGAGCTGTGGGCAAAGCCCTCGTGCGTTGGCAGCCAGTGGAGTTGGATGTGGCCGTGACCACCTCGGGAGGCCACCACGGTGTGGGGCAGCATCACCGTGCCGTTGGTGCTGCCGAAGGATGAGCGAAACCAAAACGTGTCTGCTAACTGCTGCCTGGAATTAAATAGAAAGTGAAACAGGGGGGCTTGTGCATGGGGAAATAACGAGGTTTTTTGTGAAAACGAGTTGCAAAAAGCTTTACATAGCCTCCCGAGATAGGAGTTGAACGTCAAAAAGGGACATAACTTGCTATGAAGTCAAGAACAAAATGGAGATGTTTAATGGATGTGGGGGATAAAACTGTAAATATCTTTAGCAGCCCTGGTGCAGGTGGAGTGTGTGAAGAAGCAGCTTCCAGAAAGGACCACATTTTCTTATGTGCTTTGGAAATACTGCACATGTGTGGGTTTTGAAACATGCAGCATTCAAACTCGAGGACTTTTCTCCTGTCTCATTCAGAGCAGAGAATCAGAGATACTTGACATGTTTTTCATTGTTGATAAAAGAACAGAGACCATTGTCTAACTTCAAAAAAAAAAAGAAGGGGGTCGACAAGGGTGACAGGTTGATTCTCTGCAGTTTTCTATTGAGATCACTAGTTTATTGGGGTTTATTCTGTTCTTTCTTCCCAGGGAGTTTGGAATAAGCAGTTTCAGACAAACAGGCTCCACTTAACCAAAACAATGTTTGCAGATTTGGACTATGATATTGAGGAAGATAAGTTGTGAGTATTTTGCTTGTCTTTTCCTGTTTTTTGCTAACAATAGAAATAGTCTTTGCAGCCAAGGCCTAATGGGAGTGGATAAATTTACCTGCTCCTGACGCTGTGTGCTGAAGAGTCAGACTTACTGTTCAGTCCTGATTTCTTGCTCCCTCTGGGGTCTGGGGAGGAAGTATCGCTGTGCTGGTGAGCAAAGGAGAACATTTTCTGTTGCTCTGCAATGACTACCCTGAGTTTCTCATTGCAAAGCAGTGCTGACAAATCTTCTGTAAATTAATGACCTTAGCCAGAGAAAAAAAAATTTGTAATGGAGGCAAGATAATAAGAGGCAAGAAGTGGAGAGAAACTCTGGACTCCTTAGGTCTGTAAGGAGGAGAACACTGGCATTTCCTGAGCAAGTAAAAGGTTTGATGAGATTAGCAGTTAATTTAACATGGAGCACTTGTCTTGCATCTCATTTATGCTGTGCAAGTTTTCCTCTCACTCCAGCATTAAGAGCAGATGAAATACTGTCTAAAACACGATAGTGTTTCCTCAGTCCCTAGCGATGGATGAGGGTGTCTCTCCCACCTCTAATCCTTGCATGCAGTCTCAAAAACAGAGCCCAGAAGGTCTTTCTGCTGTCCTGTGCTGATAGACTCTATGGCAGAGATAATGTGATGAATTCAAGTGTGCAGTGCCCATTACGTTTTCAGTTTGTATCGATTCAGATACCAGAGTTGATTCATACACATGCAGCTCTGCCTACCGTGTTCAGTTATTCTTTCCCCCTTTCTCATTCTAGGGGGATCCCCACTGTACCTGGGACAGTGACCCTGAAGAAGGACTCTCAGAACCTGATTGGGATCAGCATTGGGGGAGGAGCACAGTACTGCCCCTGTCTCTACATTGTCCAGGTGGGCACTCGGGGAAGAAGAATAAACCATCTTTGTAAAACAGTGTTGGCCTGAGAGATGGAAAGCATGGAGACTCCTGTGCTATTTGTTTTTCTCAAAGTGGGAGACATCATCTCTTTCCAGTGAATAAGATTTCCTTACCCTAGTACCTAATAGTTGTGGAAAAATTAAATTAAGACTCCTGAAATTATCCTTCTCCTTGGAGAGCATGTTAGAATTCACAGGGGAACAGTGTGACATTCTCAACATCAAGAAATCCTACGCTTGAGGAGGTACGTCCTGGAGGCAAGAACTTCCTGAGAGAACAAGATGATCAGCCCACCTCTTAGTTAGAAAAGGGGAAAAACTGTGACTTCACCATGAACAAAACACAACTGAGTTAAATAGGAGCAATGTAATTGTCCTTTTTTTGTTCTTCAGCCCTGCATTCACCTTTCTCTTCCTCTTGATTCCAGACCACCTGTGCTTTTTCTCCTCTCCGCTAGGTATTTGATAATACTCCAGCAGCCTTAGATGGCACCGTGGCAGCTGGTGATGAAATCACAGGAGTGAATGGGAAGTCCGTCAAAGGGAAGACGAAGGTGGAAGTGGCCAAGATGATACAGATGGTAAAGGTGAGAGGTAGGAGGGGGCCACTGGAGCTTCTGGGTCGTAGTTTACAGTTTATTGTCCATTGGTAAAGGAAGCCACTGCTACTTGCTTCCAGCACAGGAGTTTTGGATTTGCTCTTTCTACAGGGAGAAGTGACGATTCACTACAACAAGCTTCAGGCCGACCCAAAGCAGGGCAAGTCTTTGGATATCGGTAAGACTGGTTTCTTTCTCCCTAGAGTGTTAAAGTGACACGGAGGGCTGAAAGATTGGTCCCAGCCAAAACCAAAGTAAAAGTCTGGTTCCGTTCTTCCTCTTAACTCAGTCATTTTCAGATGGATACTGTCAAAGAGAATTACAGGTTTAAAAAAACCCGTCCCTGATTTCTTGAAATAGTCTTGAAAGGTAAATTGAGGCTCGACTGTTGTTGTGGGAGGCTTGTTTTTCTGTGCTATGTTTAGCATGGATGATGAAACTCAACTAGATAATAATTTAATTTATTTATTTTTAATACATGTAAGTTATGCTGATCTATTGAGAGTTTCAGCTGTACACAGAAATGCGTCTATCAAAAAACACTGGTTGCAGTTTCTCAGCATGGAGAACAGTGATGAAATACCTATCTACACTGAGTTTTGTACAACCATAAATTTTATAGAAGAGAGGGGAGGCTTTATTTCTAAAACAAAGTGTGTGTTTTGAACTAAGCCTACACAGCTGTCTCCATTGTATGGTCTATCTTTTTCACTTTCCTAAAAAATCTATCTCTTTTTTTTTTTTTTGCTTTCATTTCTTTTCGTGGTGATTAAGGTGCTAATGAATTGACAGGGGTTCAGGAAAATGGTGAGGACTGAGATGGATTTCTGGGGAAACAGAAGTGCGGTGAGAATATGGTATTTTCCAGAGATGCTGAGTTTTCCAGAACACTGTGGCTCCAGCTGAGTTCTTGGGAGCTGCAGGCACTTCGCACCCCTGCAAGTTTGCCTCTAAATAAATGTAGCTGTGTCATCTGATTCCAAAGAGGGCATAATTGTCTCTAGTAATTTGCAGGGTATGACCACCAAAGACAGAAATTAGTTCTATCAGGGGGTGGCCAAAGGGTTTAACTAAGATTCAAAAGATAAAAGTAAGCAAAGGGATAATTTTGAGCATTAAATGCTATTTGTTTTGCTTTCAGCCTCGTCTCCTGACTTCAGCTGAAGTAATAAGCAAGTAGCATAAGCAAAGTTTAGTTCCAAATATCATGATAGGTAGCTTATAGCAAAGTGATTTATTGGAATAGTCTTCCAAAAGAAGTGCTGGAGCTCTATTGATTGAAGTGTATAGGATGTGAGAGCAGAACAGGCAGAAGATAGAAGATGTGCTATGCATGGCTGGACCGAACATCTAGTTTCTATGGTATTCTTTTTCTGCTCACTGCCTCAGTTGTGAATTAAGTTCAGACTGGCCAGTTTATTCAATGCCTGAGAAAGTGGTGAAGTATGCTAGTGTGCTTTTCATGCCCATAGAAATGACCCTGGTCCTGGTTTGCAACTCTCTTTTGGCCTTTAGTATTGAAGAAGGTAAAGCATCGACTGGTAGAGAACATGAGCTCAGGGACAGCGGATGCGCTGGGGTTAAGCCGAGCCATACTTTGCAATGGTAAGTATTGTCCAGGGGGACGGTTTCTTGAGGGAACGCTTATCCTCTTGTGCTTACCAACTTTTTATAGTTACTTGCATGTTCCACGTTACTCCTTCATAATTCTTTCCTTCTGCTATACCTCACTGTTGTGATTGCCTCTGCCCTTCCTGAGTGATACATCCTGTCATTGGGGCCATTTAAATGTTAACTAAGGTCAAATTAATTTAAAGTGAGGACCCACTTAGTGAATGCTGATAAGTGATGATGCCACAGTGTAAAACTAGTTGGCAGTTATTTTAAAAGCTTCCCATGTTGGAGCAGGGGACAGGCTTCAGAGGTGAGAGAAATTTGAACCAAAACTGTGAAACTGGTGTTTTTCCGGTCGGTCAAGTCTTAACCATGTCCTGCATTTGACTGTTCTAATTCTGTATTCTGATTCTTGTTTCCATTTAGATGGACTAGTGAAGAGATTAGAGGAGCTGGAGAGGACTGCAGAGTTATACAAAGGTAAACTGTGTCTTCCATCAGACACCAGATGGGAGAGAAGGATGCCTCCATTATGTTTCAGTAAAATGACTTACATGTTTTTTCTGGCTTCCATCACAGGCTTGACAGAGCACACGAAGAGTCTTCTCAGAGCTTTCTTTGAGCTATCCCAGACACACCGAGGTAAAGAATCTTGAGTGAAGGGAGCAGAAATCTTTGACCTCCAGTTTCAGGAGTTTTAGTCAGTACCTAGATGCGCGATTCCCTCACTCAAAGAAAACTAAGTGTTGCAGAAGTGAGCTGGGAAGGGCTGCTCTCCAGGCATTAGCGGTCACGGTGCCTGTCTTTCACATGGGACATTGAAGAAGGAGTTGTGTTATTGAAGGCAAGATTATTCTCCAGGGTCAACTTCTTCTTTCATCTGTTTGTATTTATTACCTTCATCCAGCATTTGGAGATGTTTTCTCTGTCATCGGCGTACGGGAGCCGCAACCAGCTGCCAGTGAAGCCTTTGTGAAATTTGCTGATGCCCATCGCAACATTGAGAAGTTTGGGATTCACCTTCTGAAAACAATTAAACCGGTAAAGAATTTAACCGTAGGAATAAAGGGTCTGGAGAAGAGGGGAATCTAGAAAGACAGAAGCGTGTCTTTGAAGGTGTGGTCTTATAAATCATTCATTGTGGGAAGAACTGTCTTTGTCTGCTTTCCTTCAGGGAACTCTTCATAAAGAACCTAAGAGGTAACATAGTGAATATATCATTCTTGTCCCTTTGACTTTTGCACATGAATATATTCCTCTCCTTTCCTTTTGGGGATGAGAGGGTAGTTTGATCAGTGTAGTCCCTAGAGCCCTTTCCCCGATATTGGTACGCATAATTAAAAGATATCACTAAATTTAAAAGAGTTTAGATAAGCAGTCCAGGAACAATTTAAGGATTTCAATCAATATATTTGAGAGTCTCCAGGGGATCTGTCTACTTAGTTTAGCAAAGAGAGGATTAAATGTTGATTTGGGTACCACTTTCAGTGCAATGTTGGATGGACAGCGTTGGGTAGTGGGCCTTTGAATCCAGGAGAGCGGTTTCCAGGACCAATTGAAAGCGAAACAAGATGAGTCGAAAGAAGATGAATGCAGACTAGAAGTGAGGCACGCATTTTTTAACACTGGAACCACTTGCCAGTGACAGTAATGGATGCTCTAACCATGGCAATTCTGAGTCAAGATCAAACATTTTCTTTCAAATATGCACTAGTTCAAAAAACAGTTAACTCAAGGCAGTCTCATGACCTGTGCTGATTAGAAGGTTGCACTTGATGAATTGTAGTCATGCTTTTTGACATTCAGCAACAGGATGTTTCCCTTGCAGATGCTTACTGACTTGAATACGTATCTGAATAAAGCCATTCCTGACACAAGGCTGACTATCAAAAAATACCTGGATGTCAAGTTTGAATATTTGGTGAGCCACTTGCTTTTTTGTTTTTTTGGTTGTTTTTTTTTTTAGTGCTGGTTTGAATTGAATTTCATAGACTCATAGCCTGAAAGTCACATATAGCCTATACAGTCACATATCCACCCTTCCACAATCCATTATTTTTTCCAATTCTTTGTCTACTGCCAGATTACTCAGATTCGGACACCTGCTTTTAACTAATAGTTCTCACTGGTAAGAAAGATCTCCCAGATTCCAGATGACTTATTTTCTACATGACTGAATTAATTTCCTGATTTATTTTTAAAGACTTCCTATGCAACTTATGCTCTTGAACTCCCCTAAATAGCTCTCCAGTCCATATTTTTCAGGTAGTTTTGGATAGTCTTTCTTTAGCCAAAGTAAACAACTTTCAAGTCATATTTGCTTTCATTTAGACTATGCCTTTTTTTCCTCCTCCATTCCACTCACCCCTTGTTTTCTACACCCAAAAAGGGTAGGGTTGTGAAGTGCATCTGTTCTGTAACTGTAGAAATCTATTTTCTTTTACTAGTTGAGAGAAGTATTTGGAGCTGCAGCCCTAAGGCAAGTGAATATGGCAGCATCTCTTCCCACATCAATCCTTCCCACTTGTCAACTTTTTTTTTTTCCTCTTTATTTATTCCCTCCTCATACTTTTCCGGTACTGTGTTTTCCCAAACAGTAGATGAACACAGGATTTTTCTTTTACTAGGTTATACTTACCTAAAGTATTTGCTCCTGTTATATAAATATTAAGCGCCTTCTCTCTCCCCCACCATTTCCTCCCTCCATCTTTCTCTAAATAGATTTTCCTTCCACCTGGGATGTTTAATATCCTCTGATCCCGCTGTGCTTTCCCCAGTGTCCCTAGCTGCAGCATTGAAGGAAGGCTTGAAACGGTACAACCCCGTGGCTGTGGGTGATGGTGAAATGGCTTCTAATTCTTAATATTTCCTTCTTGTTTTGCCTTTTTTTTTTTTTTTTTACGTTAAATCCTGCAAAGTCTTACTGCCTGAAAGTCAAAGAGATGGATGATGAAGAGTACAGCTGCATTGTGAGTACCAGTACTGTGGCAATGACAACTCTATACGCTGTTTCTGCAGCTTCCCTGTGCACACTGCCTTATAAATACAAAGGCGCTTCTGTGCCTGCGTGCATCCAAACTAGTGAATACATCCTAAGAATTACACACATTTGTTCTTAACATATTAGAAATTGGAGTTCTAATTCTACTTAGATCCTAGGAAACACTGCCAATAACTGTCATGAATCACTGGTGCTGTGGAATAGTAAAGGGACCAGACATCTCCTCTGTAGCTTGTTTACTCAGTGGTTGCCTGTCTCAGTGTTTAAGTAATATTAGCTTGTGTAAGGAGGATTAAGGTGTTATCTTCACAGATTCCATTTGTATGTAGTGTACAGCTTATCATTAATTCTGGACTTGTTTCTGAGAAATGGAGGTTTAGCTTCTCTAGCAAAACGCATGTGAAAGCTGCATTTGTAGTTGAGGAAAATTGATTAAAGGATCTCTCTTAAAAATAGGATTTTTCCTAAAAATAGGTAATTTAAAATCAGAAGACTTAAAAAAAAAAAACGGCAACATTCTCCAGTAACAGTTTGCTGTCTGGTTTAGAGTTTTACAACTAATCCTTAACAGCTCTGTTTAAGATAGCTAAAGGTGTCCCCTATATGCCCAGTTTCCCTGCATGAAAGTAAGATCTTGTTTTATCTTAGGTATTGATCTCAGAGCAGGGATTTGCATTTTTTGAATACCCAATTCCCAGTGCCAGGAAGGAATAAAACTTTCCTAACACAATATTTAATTGTATCTTTCCTGCTAAATGGGAAGGAAAGAATCCCAGTCTTGCCCAACAGAGTAACATCTTTGGGTTTTGGTGCATGCAGCATGCATTACCAAGCCATAGTTGTAACACAGATTTTTATGTATGTTATGTTTACAGGTGCAAGAGAAGAATGCTGTTTTGCTGACAGATCTAACCCCTTTCTCTCAAAACTATTTTGTGGGACAATATATAGATCCCTCCTTACTGGTTTCCAGCATTGTGTCTGGATGGTTGTAGGTACCACAGGGTTCCCTGTGTAGATGTATAATATGTTACGCAATCCATATAGGGTGAAGCTTGCAGAGGAGGGCAGAATTTTTTGTGTGATTGATATAAATTAATATATCCCTCAGACCCTAGACTTGTTTGTTCATAGTGCCTGTCTTAATAGTTCAGATAAGAAGACATTCCACTTCTCCATGCTGGGTTGAAAAGTGCCTGTCCTTCTGTCTTTGCTTAGTAGTGATGCTTTCCTTTACCGTGGTTGGCATGTATTTGGCCTTCAAAATGGCCCCATTGACTACCAGTTTGTTGACGTGGCTCAGCATTCCTAGTGTTTCATGCTTCCTGACTGCAGTTCCAGTGAGCTTGAGAGGGCTGTAATAACCCAAGGTCACTGTGAGTGCGCATTGGTAGGTAAACTCTGTGTACAGGCACTGTTGTGGGAGTCTCTAAAATGGCGCCGTGTTTTTGGCAGGCTCTGGGTGAACCCCTCTACCGGGTCAGCACTGGGAACTATGAATACCGCCTTATCCTACGTTGCCGGCAGGAAGCTCGCACGCGGTTTGCCAAGATGAGGAAGGACGTACTAGAGAAAATAGAGCTCCTGGACCAGAAACACGGTGAGTGCCGCTGCTGTGTCCAGCACCTGAAGGGGTCAGGCAGACATGGCTTTGGCCTTCATGCTCCTCCTTCGTCTCAGCTCAGAAGTCTTTGCTGAAGAACCCTTCTGTGGCTGTGCCCGAGACATCCACCCTCAGAGGCCAGAAGGGATTAATGTATACAGGAGACTGTAACGAATACTGGCGAGGGAGGCTTGATCACAGCCTTCATGCTCTGCTTGTGAAGGGGGTTTTCACCTGATTTTTTCCCAACTTGTCTCCACTACAGTGCAAGACATCGTGTTCCAGCTCCAGCGTTTTGTCTCCACAATGTCCAAGTACTACGATGACTGCTATGCCGTGCTCCGAGATGCGGATGTCTTTCCCATTGAGGTGGACCTTGCCCGCACTACTCTTAACTATGGGCAGAAGGACACATACACGGACGGGGCAGAAGAAGAAGAAGGAGGAAGCGAGAGAGAGGGTAGCAGGAAGGAGGATGCAAATAGTGAAAAGCTCATTGATGATGCCTGAGTGTGCCGGCATGGCCAGAGTAAAGACTTTGCAGACTGTTATAAAAACATGTATTTCACATGGCCATTCATCCTCCGTGACTTTCTGTGTATGATGTCCAGTCTGGGATTCCTCCTCTGCTTTGGGTGGGGGTGGCTGGTTGGATTGGCACCAACCTCTGCTTTCCTCTCCCTTCCCGTGCTTGTTTGCCTGGATATTCCTTTTTCCTCCAGAGACTTCTGCTGCCTAACTCGGGTACTGAGGTGTGGGGAGGAAAATCCCCTACCACACTGCCATGTGACTCTGTGTACAGACAGGACGCTGCCGAGTGTGTGGGATGCACCACTCCCCTCTGGCACATGGAAGCCAGTTAAACATCTGGAGATGATTACAAATGGCAAGAACAGCCCCTTCTGTCCTTCCCTTGTGCTATGGGAAAGTGTTAGCACCAGCATTGTTTTCTTCACCCCACTGCTCGCTGTCTTCAAGCTTCCCATTCTCTGGCCTGTTTTAAGCTTCCTCTGTCTCTTCCATCTGTCCCCATGGACCGCAGGACTGATTTTTGTAGGATGATCACTCCCACCACTCCCAGCTTTCTGTGCCACTGTTTTTAAGAAATAGGAGGAAGTCCAAATTGATGCCTAGAAGTGGTGGTGGTACATCTGAGCTGATCGCCCCCCATCGAAGGGGCTGGGGGAAGCTCTCAAAGCAGGGGGCTGGTGGAAGTAGTTGCCTGGCATGCTGAGCTGCTGCAACCCTGCTGCAAAGATTTGGAAGTCTCTTCGCCTGGCTACCATCCTCTTCATAGTCCCTGAGCTCCTGCACAGCTGGCACTGTCTGCACACTACATAGCTACACCCCAGGGCTAGAATCCTGCAGGATGTGGCTCTGCCCTTACCTGCGGGAAGGAGGGACCTGGCTCAGGAAGGAGCCCTCCTACTCGGCAGAGATGCTGAGGTCAACGTACTTGTCTGAGGCAGACAGGTTCCTGGGAATAACAGCAAAGCTGCACGCATTTCCTTTCCACCATTCTCCTCTCTTATGGCTCCTTGCAATGGACAATAACCAAACGTGCTTCTTGAGGATGTGCAGCCAGTCTTTTTTGTGCAGTTTGCAGGAGGAGCCACCTTAGAACCGCAAAGGAGATAACCCATCCTTAAACTAGAGGGAAGAGGCAGGAAGCCTTGTGGAGAGAGGAAGACGTGGCCTGTAGGCAGAGACATCGAGATTTTGAGTGCCATGCGTGAATAGTGTACCACCCCTACCGCCCCCTGCTCTCCTCTCTGCACAGCCATTTTGTGCTGCCTCTGGGCCAGCCAGCAGCAGCAGCTGACATCCCGTTCCCCAGCACAAGGGAAGGAGGGAAAGGAAAACCAAGGTAAGTGAGGCTGCTTCTTTCCTCCTTCCTCTTCTCTTCTCCCTCCACCCTGTGGGCTGGTCCCAGATGCAGGTAGCACTTTCTCATTTAGCGGGCAGCACAACTGCCAGGAGTGGTGTGCTTCTCGGAGGCAAGGGTTTTGACTTCTCTGTCATTACATTCTAGTGGTAGTGAGAGAAGTTATTTAAGGGCATTAATTTATGATCGAGATGTTTGGTTTGGTTTGGTTTTTTGTCTTTGATTTTTTTTTTTTTGGAGCTTTGTCATCTCTGTGGGTGCCTGGAAGAAAGCCATCGATGGTCAAGCTGCTCTGAAAGATTTACACGGACTCTGATATACTGACTGTTGTATCTAATAAAGAAAAAATGTGACATTTCGTTTCCTGTCCTTCATGGGTTTTCTTTAGAGATGTGTTTTCTCATCCTCCATTGGTTTTAAAATATAATGATGGGAAGATGGGTGGCATGTGCTGGCCATTTTTTTTCTTGCTCATGCTGGTGGATAATCCATATGCCAAGCTGAGGTGGTCACTGCAGCACAGGTTTCCAGAGGAGGAGGCTTATAAATGCTGTAGCAAGGCCAGTCCTCCATGTAATACCAGCTTCTCTGCATCTTGGCTTCCCAGGGGAACACCAGCCTTGTAAAGCCACCAGTTGCCTCAGTCCTGCCCGGTGGCATCCTTGCACCCCTCCAGGGGCAGCTTCTCCACACAGCTCAGCTGTTGCATCACAAGCTTGAGCTGATGCTTAAGTCGCTGATCCTCTTTCAGAGCTGTTTGTTGTGCCAAAATACAGAGCAGTTAAGAGGAACAGAGAAAAATGCTTCAGCGGAGCCTGTCTGAAAGCCAACAACGCAAAGTGGAAGGCAGCGTAGCCAGGTTTTTTGCAACCTGACTGGTGGAGGGAAAGGAAGAGGTCTGGGTATCTTACAGCACCGTCTGTAGCAAGATCTTGTACCCTACGGGCGTTTATGTGCTTTTGTGAAAAGATTTAAGAGTGGGAAGCTTAGTGGGAAATGTTGACTGGTGACAAGGAAACAGAGGCGACCTTGTTCTAGTGACCTGCCTGGTGCTGACAAGGGCAGTTGTTTTCATGCTGTGGACCTCGGACCTCTGGGAAGTTGTGAGCTGCTTCTTGGAGGGGGTTTTGGTGAATAAGGAAAACCCGGCCTGGGGGACAGGGGTTTGGGGCTGCTGGGGAAAGAGCTGCAGAGCAACTTGGTCGAGCAGAGCAGAAACAGTGATCTTACCTTGTGGGGAGGGGAGAACAAGCTTGTGGAGCAGTGAATGAATGCCTGCAGGGCTCCGTCACCCTTGCTGCTGCTGCTGCATTCTCCCAGAGCTTTGCATCTGGGGTTTGTCGTGTTGCTTAGTCTGATTTGGGATGTTTCTAAGTGGGTTTGAATAGGAAAAAGCCCAAAGTCACTGCTGTGACTGGCTCACAATCAGAGCTAACAATGGTGGTGTTAGCCATGGTGGGACAGGGCACAGCCCCATGGGGTTTCCATTCTCCCCTCCAATTTCCAGTTCTTACCTCTCTTCTTAAACTGAAATTCTTCAGCAGCTTTATTTTGCTTATCATTTACTGCTCTTTCCTTGGGAGCATCTAGAATGAAACCCTTTCCTTCATGTTCCTGCCCCCTCTCTGGGTTTAAATGGCTTTATGGGTCCTGCAGGCTTCAGCCATTACCCGTTAAGTTTGTAGTCAGTCTGCTCTGGAATGAAACACCCGTTTTGATAGTTCCATGAGCTGCCTTCCCTGTAGCCCTCTGCTTAGTTTTTGATCCCTTGCTGTAGTCACAGGTTCCCCCAGGGCCTCTGAGGTGAAGCAGTTCAGGAAACCGGAAGAAAGGGCTTTGGCCCTTTATAAAAGATCCGGTCCTAAAGCAGATTAGGAGTGGTTTAAGCATGCCACGGAAGGTTGTCCTCTCTGAATCTAGAAATCCACCACTGCCGTGGGGGTAAGGGGGTCATGCCTGCCTTACCATGTGCTCCAGCACCCTCGTTAGTGGCATCCAGAGGCTGTGGCTTGTCCTTCTGCCTTATCTTTGATTCTTTTACGTAAGGGGGGTTTCTCTATTTAAAAGGAAAACACACACACC
>NW_009195745.1:0-341 GCF_000690835.1 Fulmarus glacialis | reverse complement strand
CGTGCCACCTAATGGCATTAGTCTTTCTCAGATGTCTTCTTCTTGCACCTCAGCAGCGGCCTCTAACCCAGCGCTTCCCTACTTGGAAAAGCAGCATCATGTGTCACTGCCCCGGCTTTACCGCCCACAAAAGATGCTCCAGACGGAGGTGGTTGGAGCCGGTGTCCCACCGGTTTGGCAGTGCCCGAGGGAGGTATTGCAGGGAACGCAGTGTCTACCCCCATGCTGGCTGCAGCTGGAGGTGGCCCGGATGATAGCTATGAATTACACCATGTCCTAAACCTACTGCCAGCTAGCCTGGCACGATCCTGACCGCGTGCTCCTGACTGCGCATGTGACCT
>NW_009195744.1:39942-45269 GCF_000690835.1 Fulmarus glacialis | reverse complement strand
AAATAATTTGTTTTAGGACTTCTTTCAATTACTATTATTATTATTACTACTTTAACAACACTATGTACTGTAATCATGGGCCAGCCCACTTTCATATTAAACACAAAAATTATCTTTGCCTCCAAGTAGTTACAGTATGAGAGATAATAGAAATGAACTGGCTAATGGCAGAAAGCAAGAGAACAGCAAGCTACTGTACAAGGCTATGATTGGGTGGCGGCTTCAGTACATCAGCAGCGTATTGTGGAGTTTTTCATAGGGATTGTGGCAATTCAGAGTTTTATGGACAAATCTGAAAGAAGACACTGAGGTAACTCTGCTGATGTTTTCAGGTGACTTCTCCTGAGGACGAGGAACAGCTTTGAGAGGAAAGTCAGCGGTACTTTCCTAAAACCTACTTGTTGAAAATTGAAGGCTTACAGACCTGGGGAGTTACTAATTGAGTATTCAGCGAAAGACTACAAGTAAGATAAGGTTAGCTATGAAACACCTGACTACGAAGATGCATACCTTATGGACAGAACAGGAGATTGGCAGAGTGCTCTTTGCAACAGCACTCTGCATGGATATGATCATTTTTGCTAAGGTAACAAAAATACAATGAACAAAACACAGGATAATGAGTACCCGAGAAAGACAAAACTATCTGGTTGGGGAAGGCAAGTTGTATCTTAAAGATATAATAAGTATCCAACTGGCTTAGATTTGTCCTATATCTGAGGAGATTAGAATGAGACCAAACATACTGAAATAACTATCCACTTATTATTTTTCTTTAGTGTAGCAGAGGAAAACTAACTTTGGCCCAGGCCCCTTGTTCTAATGTGTAAGAATTAATAGCCCTGACAGTAGAGTTTAATATTTATACTAGATAGACTGAACGCGAGAGGGAGAAAATAATATTGTCAACCATGTTTTTCAGGTAGAGTACAAAGGCAGAAAGACTTGTCCAAGGAAGTATTTGGGAGGACAGGGAATTATACCTCTTTTTCTCATTCTTACCCTACTTTCCATCACACTTCTGCACACACAAGGCTGAATAACAATGCACTTTAAACATGGGCTTAAACTTAGTATATGTATGATGTGCTGGGTCTCAACTGTGTGCAATAAACAGAACCATCAGATACCAGACAGAAATTATAGGGCTGATTAAAAATTTGTAGCCCTCTCCCTTTAATTTTTTGCATAGAAAATACCTAATTCAAAGTTTGTTGCATTTTGTAATTAAATAGAGAAAAATTACTAAGGGGCTTGAGAGCTACAATGAAATTGGCTTGGGTAACAAGTCATGAACATACTGACTTACGATGAGGCCACAGAATTTGAAAAAAGTGCATTTGTAGATTTAAGTGGCAGCTTCAACATATCTCATCAATATATGATAAGACAAATGAAGGAGACTACAATGGAAATACAATGATTTTTTTTCAGATCTCTGGGGCAAAACGCTTTTCAGCCTTGCAGAAGGGATAAGTAATTTAGCGGTGCGGTTGTCACTCTTAGAGGCCATCATGCACTTAAGGCCTGAGCTGAAGGGGCAGAGAGGAACTATCAGGTTTTCTTCCTAGGACCCTGTTCTCTTCTTCTAGTCTTGATCTTTTGCAACTGAGGGCAGAACATACCTGGACAATGTTTTTTTCTGTCATCAGCAAGGGAGAACAATGTGAGGAACATGTTATAACAGTACAACCCATGTTGGAGGAGTGAATTACTGTACCAGGTTCTCCTCTACAAAATAGTTCCACTACCAGCCAATGTACCCGTTTCATTCAAAACATTTCCCTATGGCTAGAAATACTGGATAATTTCAGACTAGCCAGAAACACCATTACCAAGAAAACAATAACACAATTCTGGAACATCACTATTATGATACCCTGATGAATATTAAGATGACCACCACTAAACTGTTGAGTCTTCCCAAAATGAGATTCAGAGTCTGCGTCAATGTACCCATATGCTACAATATACTTTGGAAAAGGATAGTGGTACACTCCTAAAAGATCATATGCAACATAATACGAGGCAAGATATAAAATATCTTTGCTTGAAAGAATAAGAAATATATTATTTTACATCACTCCCAAAAATGGGCTTGATAAGTTTTATCAGGAAAGTAGATCAATTTTTACCGATACCTGGCTTGTGAGAGACACACTGATACAGAGTTCTTTTTCGGGGGAGTCAAGTATGAGAAATGAGTTGTATTCAACAAGCTATAGGCGTATGAAAATACCTTTGATTATGAAGGATCCATATCAACTAAATTCATTGAAACACCTAAGAGGTGAGTAGGTCTTAGCAAAACATTTAAGCAATTTGCTTTTTTTAGTGTAGGACAAGGAAGTAGAAAGTATGAAGATATGAAGAAGGTATGAAGGTGCCCCTGGAGTCCTATTTTATTGGTTAGCACCTGCATCCCTTGAAAAAAGTAGACTGCTTCATACTCTTTTCCATTATTTTTAACAAATCTAAACTTAAACTTTATGTTTACCGAAAGTAGAGACATTTTGGGAAGTACGCTGCATAGAAACTGTCCAGTGGGTGGGGTGTTTTGCCCTTTGTGCTGGGAAAGTTATTAATGTTTTCTGATAAGCCATCTAAATTTATGGTGCCTGAAGATATTTTATATATGCTTTCCCAAAGTACAAATTACAGCAACCTTGTACTTTTTTTTCTGAGGTCTTTTTCACAGCTATATATGCAGATGATCTCTAATAAATTGATTTATATTTCTGTGCCTCATAACAGAATTACTTATTGTAAAAAATACCTCTTGTCTTAAGAGCACCTGATTTTATAAACAATGAGTCAGTAAATGCGAATAGTTAACAAGGTAGACTCTGCAATTCTAAACAGCAGTGCAGGTAAACACTCTTTTAATGGAACCTAGTTTACAAACTTCTTTAATACAAAATATAATGAGTTCCCTTGCCTGTTAATAACTATTTTACTGTTCCCGTCTTGATTTTGGAAAAGTTTTGAGCTTCCCATGGGATCTTTATATGACTACAGTTTACTGAGCAAATAAGACTTTGAATGGTCTAATAAAACAACAAAAAAAACCCCAACAACTTTCTCTCTTTTTGCCTGACAGTACATATTTTGTCTGAAGGAACAATGGGGTGAAACATAGTGCTTACGTATTCCCCACAATTCTTCATTTTTAAAATAAATTTAGCTGCTCTCAGTGGACCCTCATTTAAGCAATGTTCTTCATTGTCATTTCAAAGTTACCCATATACCGTAAGTATTTCTTGTCTTTTTATTTGTAAATAACCTCTCTCAGAGGAAAAAAAAAAAGAACAGCCTGAAAGAAAGTCATAGAAAGAAATGCTTACCCAAATTTGATGAATCCTATATCATAGGGACAGCCAACAACCTTGACACTATGACCTCCATATGAGTTGTATTACTGATATGTATAAGTCTTTGAAGGACACAGGCCTGTAATGTCTATCTATCTACAGTAAGAGACTATTATATTTACTAATATTTACTATATAAGCATAAACTTTCCTATGGAAATCAACTGGTTATTCACGAACATAAGTGCCTTACTAGATCAAGGTCTGGACTGGCACTGAAAAATTTTCCAGCTGCAGGAAGCAGGTGTTTCTAGCTGTCTCTTGGGAGTTGGCTCCTCTGAGTGATTTTGAGAATTTATGCTTTAGCAATCCAGAAGAAATGGGTTTTTCAGAGGTTGGAGCCTGAGAAGGCAAATAATGTAGTGGCTTGCAAAAAGCAACTCAAACTAAATGTATGTGCTTAGAAAGGGGAGTAAGTGTGTAGATGTGTCTTCCACACAAGAGCAAAGACTGGGCACCTTGGTTGCCTTTGGCCTTTGACTTCGGAGTTATTCACTTCTGCAGCAAAGGTATACATCCAAAATGTTGTGTGCCGCAAGCGATTCCCAATTTTACCTCCCCTCCTCCCTCTTCTAGGTCTATGGAGAAAAACTGTGCAAAGCTTTCAACCAGGCATCCCTGGCATGCTCTAGTGGTTCCTGGTGTATTCTCCAAGGGGCAAGAGGCAGCCTCTCCATCACAAACATGAAAAAAAAAATGGCTTCAAAGTACCACGAGAATTTTACCATGGGAGTAATTAACACTGTCCTCAATATTAACGAGCAATTAGAGTGCAGTCCACTTGTCTTGAAGCTCAAATGGTGAAGGTCCTGAGACTCCCCTGAAGCAAGCCCAGGTCTGTATCACAGCACTGCTGTGTCAGGCAGCACGATGTCTCATCCCTCTACAGAAGACCTCCAGTCTCCTTATGGTGCAGAAGTTAGAGAGATCCAAAGTGTAACGTTTCTACTAATGGTATTTTGCAGAGGAAAAATAAAAAATACATAGATTTATTCCAATTTACTTTTCAATCATTTACACAGGCTGGGTGGGATTTTCAAGTGCAAGAGATGCACAAGCTTTCCTAACTATTGCAATACTTTTGAAAGTGTGTTTCATTATGGAGCTTAACCTGCAAGGTTACCTCTGAAGTAATGGCCTAATATTGTAAACACATATACTGTTAAGTGCCTTAATTATCTTGTGATCTCATAAGGAACAAGAATTTTTGTTCTGTTGAAAATTAACCATTTTTTTTTTCTGATTTGAGCCAAAAAAAAGAGAGTTGTAGTTTAAAATTTTGTACCAGAAGGGGAAAGGGAAAAAAAAAAGGATTTGAGATCTAAAAATAGTCTTTAAATGTATCATTTTAAAGTTCATTGTTGCATTTCATTAAATAATATTGTATAGATAATTATGATTTTGAAAAAACCCTATATCTTTTGACAAGAACAGTTCAACCCAAAATATATGTTATCAATTCTATCATTTGGATTGACATTCCTTTGGCACCTGCAGATGCATAATTACTTTCCTATTTAATTAATAAAAAGTTTACATATTCAGTGAAGAAAAAAGCATGCATATTTAATACCCATTATGGTGTCAAATTCCAGACTAGTAAATACACAGCTGAGGCCAACTATATTCTGATATGGCCTACAGAATTCTAGTTATATACAGGCAAGGACAGTAAAGAACAGGTGAATACATGCACTTTTTTAAAATCGTATTTGTTCCTGTTTAGAAGAACAGAGAAGAAAAACTTTCTCACACCAAGTGTTAACAAAATACACTTGAGATGCTATGGTAAAACTCTTTACTTTAAAGAAATGGAAGTCCACAATTAGATTCTATGACAATTATGCCTACTCTGAGATGAGAAAGAAAAAAAATCCATCTAAAACCAGTTGAATCAACTCAACTCTGCTGGATCTATCCCAGGTAAGAAGATGTATTTATTCATGTATTTATATG
>NW_009195744.1:30315-39930 GCF_000690835.1 Fulmarus glacialis | reverse complement strand
AGGGAAAACAGAGAAGTGCTTCAACTCTTCCTGGTAGTCTCAAGAGAAATGTTGAGGGGTAGCTACCTCACTCTCTTGCATGAAACACCCCGAGGCTGCCAAATTTACGCATTATAGTTTTGTGTCCGGTGGAAGTAAACAGATTTGAAGAAGCTGCATCCCATACAATATGCATGTACAGGTGACTTAACAGTAAAGTTGGCCAGAGACAACTAAATTTTTAACTTAGAATTAGTGGTTTAGCTAAAACAAAAACATTGCTGAAAAAATATATTTTGTTTGCAGATTTTCAGTTATTCTACAAATTTCTTCACGTTTCCACTGTTTTTTTTAAATGGCCTTTTATCTGGTTTTGCTTTTTCCCCTTTTAGTCTATTAAAAGCAAAGAGAAAAACAAGAGAGAGAGAGAGAGAAAGGGACATGAAGCCCTTAAAACACCTTGTATTATTTTCCAAAACAAATCCTGTTGGTTAAAGGGCAGAATAAATCCATTTCAAATAGCTGAAATATTTCATTTTTGTGTTCCTTGCACAGGGGAACAATTTCATCAGAGAGTGCATCCATGATTTGCCCAGACTTGCCAGAGAGTATGAAAGGATAGACATCTTGATGCTATGGCTGCAGCATTCAATGCAATGTTGGTCAGCTCTTGAACATAGGCATCAGGCTTGAAAAGGAAATCGTAGCAGATTTACTGACAATGCAAATCATAGAAGATGGCAAAAATCTGTTTCCTTGACAACATAACTGCCCTAGAGGATGCTGATTTTTTTTTTTTATTTTGGTGAGGAAGGGCTGGGAGATGGAGGATTTTGACAAATGAGGTTTGAAAAACAGCATGCTGAAATCAGTACAAATAAATATTTTTGTACATGCTATCTCTTCTTTTTGGTGCCTAACTGACACCAAAGCCTGAAATGGAGCAGTCCCAGCAGTGGAGCTTTATACATTTAAATCTGTTCATGGAAATACATTTTGATATGTGAGTTACATTTCCTCTTTGCCAATAGAAGCCAGCTACTAAGCCGAGGCCGCCCGCTGTTAATTAAACTATGTTCCACTAAAAACCTGCAGCACAAATACATGGCAGCAAAGCATGTTCTGTGTGCTGTTCTTCCTCGTGATAAGCAGTGCATTTCCTCAATGGATGCACATTGCTTACATTTTTAGAGCTATTAAGCCAGGATAATTATGGAACAATCTAGGCAATGTTCAATAGCCCATGCAGATGCCTGACAGGGCATGTTGTCTCTTAATTAGGAATTTGAATGCCTAATGCTTGTATATTAACTGAAATAATTGGATAGATGTTTTACATTTTCTTCACTTTTACTGACAACCAAGCAAGGGACCACAGGAATCAACATATCTTCCTAAACCAGCTCATTTCATTTGCACTTTCTAGGTGATCTAATCTGTTGTTTAAGTGGGATTTTTAAGAGAATTGATGCTGGCTACTGTGCAAATATATTGTAAGATGTTCCTCAGTGAGTCTAGCAGTTTTAAACTGGTATCTTACTGCTTCCAGTACTATCATAACATACACAGTGTAATTGTCTGGCTGTATCTTTTTTGTTCCTCAGAAGTCAAGTAAAATTACATTTTTTTATTGTTTCTAAGTGCTGATAATGGGATATGTACTGTTTCAAACCCAGTTCTGATACCATAGTAGCACAATTTGCTAGCATTGATGTGAAAATCTGCTTTGCACTGTACAAGGTTGCTTTCCATACATTAAGGATGCCTTTCAGGGGCTGGGCTTGCTGGACTGGACTCTGCAGCTCTGGCTGTAGAGGAGAGGTCTTACTTGGACATCCCTACCACTTGCTCTCACTTTCACTAAACACAGGGAGAGCCTTAGTGGCTCTGGCCAAGCTGTGTGGAAGCAGATACGACTCGAGGCATTGCAGTCAGTGGTACCATCCACTAGCCCATTTCCACAGCTGAAACACCATTCATGCATTATCAACGTAATAAAAACAGTCAAAAAATTCCTCTGGGCTCCACGTTAGCAGAACTGGGCCCTGAATGAGCAACTTCTTTAGTCCACGTCTACTATGTATGTGAGGAATACAATGCTCGCCAGTATATACATTGTTTATATTTAGGATGTCTGATAAATGTGTTTATTCACAACTATTAGTATAAAAGCTCCTTTAAAAGCAACAAATTGCTCTCTATTAGTATTGTGCATAATGACCTATTTCCATAAACATTTTTAGTAAGAGAAATTTTAATGTGCAAAACCCTGCAGACATTTTATGGAAATTTGACTGTATTCTGCAGAAGTGCATCACAGTCATATTTTGTTCTTTAATATTTTGTTTTGAGAGGTGAATTACTTTCATTCTGATATATAGTACAAAAGAAGCAACCTGGCACAGGAAAAAGGAAAATGAGTCTTAATGTGTTTCCTTCTTGCTAATGTATATTTGCTTGATTGATGTAAGGATGTTTTTTGCAGAAAATATACAGCCCCTGTTGTGGTGTTTTGCTTTTTTCTTTTTTTGTATTTATTTAGAAAGGGTGATGGAGGCTTTAAAAAAAGCTCTTTAAATCCAGTCATAAGGGAAAAGAATAATAAAGGAATGTCTTTATGGTCAAAAGGATAAATAGAGCTTCTGAGTCTATATCTGTTGTATTGCACCTGATTTCTATACCTAAATGCAGGTCAAGTGTGCAAAACTGTATTCACAAAATATTGTGGTGCAGTTTTAGAGGCATGGCTTAAAAAAATAGCCTGAGGGGGTTAAACATGCGTTAGCTTTATTTTTGTGTTTGAAAATCATGCAAGCAAATCATCGGTATTCTATGAAGTCTTAACAGCATTTCTGTATATTATGTACTAAATGCAACCTGAATAGCAGCAGAGCTTTTCATATTAATTTACTATAACTTTGGAGCAAATAATTTTTTTTCCTTCCATGCAGAGCTTAAAGCTTCTCAACTACCAACAATTCCAACAAAAGTCTGTAAAAATAACCTAACTCGTGCCAGGTGCAAACTGTCTTATTTGTAGTTCCACCAAAATTATATGAGGAAAGAAAGCAAGGTTTTATTTTAAATTAAGCTAATTGCACAGCCATGCAAAGGAGGTGAAAATGGAAAAAACATCCCTATATCTAATACTAAAAAAAATGTACATTATTTCAACTCTGCTTTGAAGGCATCCTAGGCAGCCTTTTTTTAAGGAAACGTTGCTCCATGTTAAAGCACAAGCAGAGCACAACTCTGAGTTCGGTTCTGCCTTTGACACTAACAGTGTGAATTTGGGCAAACCACTCGAATGACATTTTTAAACTAGACTTAAAAGATATTCACCTCTAGCATGGTTACCCCATCACTACTGCATACAGAGAATGCTTGCTTAGCTAATAAAGTGCTCTGCAGATGTACGGAAAAAAAGCATGATGAAAGATGTCAAAGAAGTGAAAAAGATTAAAACACAACACCTTTAAAGATATCTATGAGAAAAGCAGGTTCCTATATTTCCGATTTTGTCTTACAAATATGCTTTGCAGTATCCATATGTTCCATTCAAAAAATTAAGGATATATCCCAGCTGGAAAGAAAGTCTAAATTAAAACCTACATTGATGAGGAGGGACATGGAGTAGAAATATAGCCTTGGATCATCATATTAGTTAACTAGTTGCTTAACTTTTAGCATGTGCCATTGGCTTCTATGATCTTTAAAAGAGAAGTGGATATAAGTGTGATTAAGGGCTTGACTAAATATCCGACTGAATATGAGGCTAGACCCTCCTGTTTCGGTGGAAGGTCAGCTGCAGCACAGTGTTGCGGCTGTAATAACACAGTTGCTTTAAGATCTTTTTTTTCAAAGCGCTGAGCAGCTCTTAGTAGCTCCCACACATATGATGAGAACTGAGAGCACATAGATGTACCAAGGCCTATACACAGCCCTTGTCTTATCTCACTGAAGTAAATGGCTAGCTGTAATTAATTTCAGTGGGATCAGGAATGTGATACATAAAGCTTCCAAAGGAAATCTTCTTCCTTCTCCCAGTCATTTTATATGATCTTTCCTGTCATTACCACTGCTGTACATTCATGTAATAGACAGTTGTAAAACCTTAAATGAAAATGAATGAAATTTGAAGTGTTGAATTAGTCAAATGAATTAATGACCGTGATCTAGTGGTATTTTTGCTGTAGGAAGTGTAAAGAATCAGTCAAGATTTTCTCCTGTGAGGGCTGTATTGTATTGATTTCTTTTTCAAATGACCAAGCAATTAGCATAGCAGAAACCTAGGTGCTCAGCACCTTCTCCATTAAACAGAACAAATGTCAAGTCCTATTAATATAGTCAGCTGTTCCATAGTGGCTGATCAGATGCTATCTATCATTATATGTTTATTATCCTGTTGAAAGAGTATTATGAGGTTTGCTGACAATAACTTTGGATGATGCGTTCTTTTTCATTTTAATCCTTCTTTGTAGTTCAGGCACAAACAACTTCATCGCATCCAGTCTGATAAACCACTAACCGTGAGAGTCCAGATTTTCAGCAGTTCATGCTGGTACAATAAGTCGTCTTTCCCCATCTCCTCTCCCAAGTGAAAAGAATCTGTATTTTTAATAATAATAAAAAGAGATAATCACTTAATGCAGAAATGTCCATTGCACCCGAACAGCAAATCCAGCTTAAGTGGAAATTTACACAAAGAATTATTTATAGGAATCAATCATAATTACATTTAATGCATGCTGCAGCTGTTTATAATTGTGGTTTTCCCAAGGTTATTCTCCTCCTACCATCCACCCCCACACACATGAAATTTGTTTCTGTGGAAATGCTTAGGAAGCATTATAATTTTCCTGTAACTTGCTACAATGGCAGCTGACTGTTGTGAGGCAGACTAGGTCCTGATTAGTGAGTGCAATAAAAAAGAAGAGAAGACTATTTTGTCGACCAGTAAAAGAGTCTTGAGAAACTGGTTGGTAATAACTATCAGGACAAATATTTTCCTTCTCATCCTGTTTACTATTTATTATGACAAGCATATCTTACTGCTAACTAGAAAGTTAATTTTTGTGGGCCAAACTGAGAAGCCATGCATAAGGTAGTATAATTGGGACCTTCTCACACTCAATTAGAAATTTCCTTCCCCGAAAACTCATTGCTACAGACCTGATTGTAAAATGCATTTCTTTTTTTAACTACTGAAAAAGCTGATTTTTCATAAAGAAAGAAAAAAGAGATTTAATTTGGAGTACTTCTTAGCCTCAGTTATTTGATTAAAAAAATGAAGGTTTTATAGGAAAGAAAATACATGGCATATGCATTTTTTAGTGTATTGTAGGCCCACGTGTCCAGCCAGAAAGTCTAGAAGGGAACACATAGGGCAGCCTTTGATGTAAGATATATGGTTACATATAAAGGACTCTAGGTTGCTTTTTCATACCTAGTATGAGGCAGGAGAAGGTGTAAATTTAGAACAACCATTCTTTTTTTGGTACATATTCTTCTGGCCCCCTCAGTCAGCAAGTTTTAAATTTTAAATTTCATTGCATATTGATAGATCTCCTGTAATGGTGATTAGCTCTAAGGTAGTTCAGTGGAAAGTGTGTCCTATGTTATACTATTGTATTCACCCCTCTGAAGTATGCTTTGTGTCTGTCGTACTCATGTCAGGGTTAGACCATCTCAGTCAGCCCAAACACTGCTGAGGGAAAACTCTATGAAGCTTGAAACGTAAAATCCTCTGACCTTTAGGGACAGTGGTATTTATACTGTTGTCTGAGGTTTTTGTTTTCTTAATTTTAGTCCATCTTTGCAAATTATTTCTTTGACGCGTGAACATTCGGTTCTAGATGTTCAGTTAGGCACCTGAGTTCAGAAATAATGTACGTTTCTGTAATGAACATCTTTGAGTCATATGATGGAGAATTCCTGTAGTAGTTGTACTGGTATTGGGCTCATACAGTACAAAAAATTTCTGAGGGTGTAAATAGTGCATAATTAAGTATGATTTTAGTTTCTCAATTCTGTCTTAACTTCTGGAGCATGATTGAGGGAATTGGTAATGAAAGGCCAGTTATATATGATACCACATTATTAAATTTGTGATTAGATGTGAAAATCTTGATTCAAAAGTTTGGTAATTTAGGATGGAGCCCTTCTTCTGACACAGTTAACTGAAATGTGACCTAGATTTGCCCCTTAGACTTCAGAAACACATTACCAGGGGTGCTGAAGGAATCAGAGCTGTTGGTGTTGATTTGGTGAAGATGCTCAAGTGACTGAGGAAGTGCCCGTCCCTCTGAAGAGCTTCATCAGTGAGCGAGGCACAGCAGGGAGTGCTGCGGGGGTCCCAGCACCCACCCCAGCCTCTGAGACCAAGAAAATTGAGCCCCTTATGTATCAGCAGCTGAGCTACCTCAGTTTACTGTGCAGCTTCTTAGGACAACTCAAAATCCCAAACCTTAAGTCACTTTGTGGGGAGCCTTGAGAATCCCTCCACTTCTGCAGTGTCCTGGGGCATAAAAAATAGGTTCAAGCCCATTCCAAATCAATCCACTCACTTGCTGTTTGTGCTTTTATTTCTCCCCACGTACCTTGTGGCACAGAATTTAACTGTAGCTGAGATACAGCATAAGTAAATAACCAATGGGGACCAATAATAATTGCAATAAACCTATAACTTTGATGCTCCAGTATTTAACATTCTGGATCAAACTCTGCCCAGCCTTACACTGTGCAGAAGCCCCCTGAGGGCAATAGGATTTCATGGGGTATAAATCAGGGCAGAATGAGGTGATTTCAGAGTAGGCGAAATTGCTGATGTAACTTCCCCATCTTAAAGAGACTTCAGCCAAAAAGTAGGTAGTGAGGGCAATAGGGAAGAAGGTCACAGTAAGACATTTAAAAATAAACTGGAAAAATGTTTGTTTCTGTATAAAACTTGTCTTCCAAAACAGGTACTTGGATTTTTCTCTTGCTGTAGGTACTCCACCTGAATGAAAAAATGGTCTGTCCAGGGTGTCTCTAGATAGCTGCTGTTTGATGCATTATTTCTTAGCATCTATGACTGACCAGTTTCAGAGCATTGTAGCAATTTAGCATTGACTCTAGAAAAACTATATTTTTACCGTTACAGACAGCAGACCTTGAAAATCTAAATGTGAAATGAACATTAGAGTTTAAAGGGGGAGTGTGGTTCCATGGAACGACAGCTTTTTCTGCAGAGGAGTAAACTGAAATCCCATTTATTCCAAGAGAATTTTCAACACTAAACGTTAAAAAAAATCTTGTTTGTTTTTGAAATAAACTTCTACTTCATAAGATTTTTTTTTAATTTTAGAATATTTTCATATTCTAAATTGATATATCTTTTTTTTAATTTTCAGGAAACCAAAGTGAGTATGAATATTTTTGTTCTCATTGTTTTCTTTAAAAACTGAAGATTTCAACAGATGGAAGCTTCTCCTTAAAAAAAAAAAAAAGAAAAAAAATCAATAGAAAAATAAGTTTGGTAGAAAATATTTAACTGAACTAAAAGAACGAATTTATTTGGTCCCTAACAGAATTGGAGCAATGGAGAAACTTACAGCCAAAAGATGACATTGCAATAACATCTGCAGAATAGAGTTGTCATCAGAGATTATTTTCCCTTCCAAAGTAAGCTACTACCACTTCAGCTCAAGGAGCTTTCCCTAAGGAAGTTATCCATTATATTCTCTATGGCCTATTAGTATAAGATGACATCTTGCAAGTAAACCCGTGGCCTGTATTTTGTCTTCTGAGTGACATTCCACAACCACTCTTATTCAGCCAGCTTTCTTGAAATCAACATTTTGCTGCTTTAGTTTTCCCTTAGATAACTTGCCCTGTATATTCCAGCAGAAATGGATCTGTAAGCTGAGCTGTGTGCCTCTTTCATCACCACTGTTGAAGAAAGTGCCTTTGGTATGTACCTGCTCAGGAAGAACAGCCCTCCACAGCTGCACTGTGGGAGGGAGGATGCTAGAGGAGGTGGGGATCACGGATGCCTAATGCCCTACACCCTCCATCACCAGTCATGTTTCTACAAGAGAGGTTTAATACCACCACAAACAAGGAGACTGCTGAAGCAATTTTGTATTAATTTAAAAGGTGACACAATGTACAGGGTACTGAAATCGAATAATGCTTATGAGCTAGATACTAAGCACAGCAGTTATGGTGAGTAAGGTGCCACAGAGGCTTAAAATGGTTAGCAGAGCAAATAAACCGCTCCAAAAGAAAGCTCTGAATGTCAAAAGAATTGATTTTCAATGTAACTATCCATACGCTGACAATCCCCAAAGGGGCATTTTTAGCTGGGGTTGAAAAGTGACTATTTTAGTGCAACGATGTGTTCTTAAGCATTAAGGAAAAGCTGTGCCACCTGTCCTGTATTCATGTAAAGTGGCATACAGTCTCTGAAGGTCAGGCTCCAGACAGTGATTTTTGGGACTGGATGCCAGAAAGGCTATAAGACAGTGCCAAACAACTGTATAAAAATGATCTCTTTGTCATGTATAAAGGAGTACGACTGTGGTTTTCCGCTGCCCACAGACATGCGACCAAGAAACATAGTCAGAGTGCAAACCTAAACTCTGCCACTTTTGCTCTGTCTTGAACTACAGTTTTCAAACCAAAAAAATGGAGTTTTGAGCTGCGGAGAAGTGTTGGGTGGCATTAGGAGCCAGCACTCCTGCCATGTGTTTTTATTCCTGCTTCAGTTCTAACATTGGTCGCTCTCAGGAGGAAATTGAGGTAGGTCCCGTGCATCAGCCAAAGCTGGGCTGAGCTCCTCTCCCCTCTCCTCCCCGCTGCCACTTCAGTGCACACCTGTGATGGGTACAACAGGGAGGTCTGAATCTGCAAATAATTCCAGCAGTTTGTGACCACCTGAATGGCAGTGTTTTGCTCCTCATGGCAGCAGTGAGGAGCACTGCTCCTTGCAGTGGTGGTTCGTGGTTGGCAGTGGCTGGGCTGTGTTTATACCTTTATACATAGCTGTGATGCTGTCAGGGATAAGTAGGTTTAAATTGTGACTTCTGTTTTATAGACGACTTACTTAATAGTGGTTGCTTAGCTTATTTCCAGGGAAACTAGAGGAAATTAATAGTGACAGTATCTCATATAACTGTATGAACACGTGGGGCCTTTCATGCTGCCTTTCAGTTTTCAAGACAGTATAGTGAGAACAATACAGGACCAAAATCTTGCAGCTTGCTGCCTTTCTTAGGTCTCCTCCACCTGGGCTGAAATCTGCCCTGCCTGGCTGCAGGGTCTTCTCAGGCTGAGAGCAGTGGCTGCTTTGCAGGACTGTAATTCTCTCTGAGGAATTTTTCCTATTACAGATGCCTTTAGACTCTGGGATCAAATCAGACCTCAGCCTGTCATTTAAATACTATTTCTGCCAGGTGCACAAAGTCACTGGCTATGATTAAAAAACTTGTATCTCAAGATTTTCAAAGATACAGCTGCTACAACTATATTAGCACAGACAGGCAAGGCAGCTATAGATTAATTAACTCATGTACCATTAGCTGTTCCACACAGGGTAATCAACATGAGGTAAATTACACAGGCTTTTAAGCAGGTTTTACAACCCACACTGAAATT
>NW_009195744.1:4181-30304 GCF_000690835.1 Fulmarus glacialis | reverse complement strand
GGCAGGTAGAAATTGCCGTGCTTCAGCAAAAGGTTGGAAGAACAAGAACTGACATATGTAAAGTGTTCGCTGTGGCCTTTCCTCTAGTTTCCCTGCAGAAATTTGCTTTCACAGGCTATCCGCTGGGAAAAAATAAATAAATTTTAAAAAATAATTACCCCGTGCCACGTATACACAGTTCTCCTTGAAACAACGTAAAACAAGCCAGAGTACCCCAATGCTGACTATATATTCAAAGGTTAAGAATAAAAACATTCTTTGTGGATTTAAAAAAACCCCAATCAATCTGCAAATGGCATTTTTTCTTTTTCCCTAAGAATTTTAAAGCATTGTTTATTACTGGTAAATGCTTTACTATTTTTCAGGTGTCTAAACTGAGTCAGAGATACAGCTAAGCCCTTCATATAGCTAAGATCTTCAAAAAGTCCTACAGGATCTAGGCTCTGAAGTCTTAGCATCAAAAACTGATTTACGTCATTACAATACACTCTGCCTCCATCAACTTCAAATTAAGGGTCCAAACTCCAAAATGCATTCACAGCATATACGTAGTCCCTGCATGAAGGGAAAAGTTAATTGCCTTGGAGCATCATTCACAAAAATTGGCATTTTGAGCAAGGAGCTTCATATTGTAATACAGAAAGCTGAGGGCAAGTGTGATAAATTCCATTTTTCTCTTAGATGCCTTTCTTGGCAATACTCAGTGCTGTGGTTACCTAGGCCCCTTCAAAACCAATCACTTCTATCTCTGAAAATTGGAGTGTACAAGAAGGTGCAGAGAGTTTTAAACAGAGGTTTAGGAGTAAGAGCACTCCTCCCAGCCATGAAAGATGTAGTTTCAGTCTCCTCCTCTGTCAGAGGTTTCAAATGTGCTTCCATGTCTGGCAGACTTACTTAACCACGGGATATAAGCAAGCTGAGGGAGAAAGGGGAGGAAGAAGATGGAATGAAAATTCTGGATTTTGATTCCCAAGTCCTGCTCTGCCTATGTTGTTTTAGCTTCTAAGCATGGACACTAAGGACCAGATTTTTAGGATGTGCTGAGGTGCACAGAAAAGCAACTCATGCACCCGCCTCCCAGTTCTGAATCCGATTCATAAATTCACAGTGGTTTTTAGATCTGAGAGCAGGATAAATCCTTGTCTTTCTATCAAAGGTGTTGTAAGTAAAGCCAGGAGGACTTGGTCCAGAACTCCTTTGCAAATGTTCGGCTCTGGGGAAACCATGTACCATGACTGTTTCACTGGGAAATACAAAAACTCGGTGGAAATTCTGGCATGTTGTTGGTTAGCAGTAAAGGCTGCTAGTACACATTTTTAAAAATTACGGTTACCTCCATATAACACAGACTGCTTTCTCCACAAACACGCATGTGCACAAACACACACAGACCCTAAAGTATCTGTGTGCGCTTCCACATGTGCGTGCTTGTGCATTGGTGTGTCTCTGAGTGTGTTATTTTTCCTGAGCAGTGAAAGCTGTGCCAAAAAGTCTCTCACTCTCAGCAAATCCAAGACCAAGGCTGGAAGCCATGAGAATTAGCTGCAGGTGCTTAGGGTTTATAAACTGCTGAAGGGACGAAAGACCAAGGTGTTGGCTCCAGGTTAGTTCTTATGATCAACTATTCTTTTTATCTTCCCATAAGACCACCTCACTCTTTTGTTGGCAAGGGGGAGGGAGAAGGGGGGGCAAAAAAAGAGTTAGACACTTTGATTTCAAATGGGAGGTGGAATTCCTCAGAAGACGAGCCTGTAGCAATCAGGAAAAGCAGATTAAGAGAAGCAGATGTTGGGAAGAGGGAAGATGGGGAGGGGGATGGATTTATTCATGCAATTTAGGATATTAGCAGTAAATTGAGGAGGTGGTTTGTTCTGCATTTAGTCTTATACAAATTCTGCCCCCCTTTTCAGCACGTTTTCCCTTTGTTTATCTCCTGAGAGATGCCCACATGTGTACAATACAAAGAATCGAGTCATAAAAGCGCAGGCCTGTCAGCCTCCCTGAGGACCAATTAATGGTGTTCCAAATCTTGTGGGCAGGCAGATGAAAAGGATACAGAGAGAGAAGGGGAGGTAGATGAATACTCAACGAGAGCAAGGCAGGTTTTTCAGATGTTGGTAGGTACTTCTTTAGGTATTCTTAGCTAACTTATTTGGGATTTGGTTTTCTCTCCCGCTTCCACGGTCCCCTGGTCCTAACTGCAACAGAGGGAAAAGCTGCACTTCAAAATATCAATTAGGCTTTTATCCAAACCAATAACAACACAATGTCAGTGCGGGAAAGGGGGCAGAAAAAGGCCATTTAGAATTTTTCCAACCCTCCTTTCATATATTGGCAGTTTTATTGATAGGTACTTGAGTTTATATTACCATTTGTATATCTGAGCTGGGTATTGCTCTGAATGCAGCAGGCTTTGTAGTGCAACCTTTTACTCCTATCTCACCCCCTACGTGTCCACAGGCCTTTGAACAGCAAGCGAGTGGCACTTTGAAATCAGGAGTTGAAAGTGTTTGACATGGAAAGGGGAGCATGAAAGTCTTGCTCTTTGAACCTGTTCTTTTCAAAGTCCCACAGAAAGTAGAGGCAGGACAATAATGGACAGGCTGGGGGCTCTCAGGGTGAAGTGGGGATATGTGGTAATGAGGTTTTAAGTGATTCGGCAGTCGTTCCACCCCACAGTTTCCTCCCCTATGTACTCCCAGTGAATTAAATCTACTGCAAGACATCACAGAAATCTTTAGCTAGATATATATTCTGTCCCTGCTTAATTCATTCCTTGATTAAGTTCTGGAAATAAATTGAGCTGATGAAAACAGGAAAGAATGGTCAAAATTATCATTAGATTGCTGACTACTGAAGGAAGATCAATTTTTTGTTTGTTTGTTTGGTTTGGTTTCTGATTAAATGAAGCCATATGTACAGTAAATGCAAGTTGCAATAGAAATGCAGCCAGCTGTTGAATCAAATATCAGGCACAGGCCTCTCCATGCTCGTATGCAAACTCACTGGCTCTCACCTGTTGGGGTCAGGAGGGTGAATTAATAACCTTGGCAGCTGCTAAGATTTGCTTCAGTTATTTTACCTGCATGTGAGATCAGTTAGCGTGGAGAGAATGAAAGAAACTTGGAGGCCCTGAAATGAAACATCTCATTTAAGAACTTCATTATATTTAAGAAGAGAAGAAGTAGAAGGCTAAGTTATTATTCTGTGAGGTCCATGAGCTGATCTTTCACTCTTTGGCGAAAGGTAAAAAAACCCCAAACCTCTTCATAATGCATCTTCTCAATTGTGTAATCCTCTACCTGGGAAGAAAAAAAATCCTTTCTGAGTAATGTAGCAATCATTTTACACACTCAAGCATGAAATTTCATCACCATTATCTTAGCTTGGATGACTATACAGATGTTGTTTGGCCATAAAATGTATTCAGCCCTTTTTTAAATCTAACTACAGTATCTGACGCGATGACCTCCTGCAGCAGTTGGTTCCACGGGTTTGGACTATGCTTTGCTGAGGGAAATTTATTTGTATTGATTATAGAATTAGCCAAGGTAGGAGAAGAAGAGCTGAATAAAAACTCTCTGTCGAAATGCCCCAGAATGTTCTGATCGGTCTCTTTTGTCTGATCTCTTTAGCTTCTCGTGTCATTAGTCCTGCCCAACATTGCCCCTTTTTGTAGCTAGATCCAGAGAAGGTAAAAGGGTGCCATTCCTTCAAAATGGCTGATGCTAGAGTCCTCCAGCAAAAAGTAACTTCTTAAAAAAAATCCAACCCTGAATTTGAATTACTTGAGATGAACTGCTTTTCTTTCTCATGTGGAGCATGCATAATGCAGACATTAATCTGACCTGATGCTAGCAGTCATTTTCAGTGAATACCAGTAAAGCTGGTGCCACCACACTGCCGTGAGTACTGTGCACACAACTCCAGCTTCCTTGCAGAACTGCAGTAGTGCCCCAGGCATCCCTCTGCTGCAGGGTCACTGTGCCATGCTTGTGGCAGGAATAGTGCCTGAGAGCCTGAGAGGCTGATATATAAGAAGATCTCCTTGGGAGCTGCCCTTTTGGAGACCACCTCTGGAAGTCCCTTGGCTTCAAGGATTAGAAGCAGAAATGAGTTTCTTCCTTCCCTTTTCTAAATGTGTAGTTTTAGCCCTTCTCTTTGCAAAGTGAGGCTTGAGGTAGTGAGAGAAACAAGACTTTCAAGGAGAAGGATTGTCTCTGATTTCTGTGGCTCAAGGATGTCTTTGGGGTCCCAAGGATACAAACCTCTTAAGGCTTTTCAAAGGGTTGTTTACAGTTTTATGCGTTGACAAGTACTGTGACTCACTGCACATCCAGAGCTAGACTTTCCTCCCATGTCAGCTGGCATAGCTGACTATGCACCATGCTCACAAGGCACCAGAAGCTATGTGTTGTGAGACGGAGGGGCAAGGGAATGAGCACAGGGCTGATACTACTCCCTCTGCAGCCCAGATCCGCTCACTTCGCCTGCCTGCCTTACTTCCTCCAGCTATCAATCAAGGTTAGTAGTGATTGTCTACATTATAAGCCTAGGTATATTGACTAATTAATTGCTGTCTGTACAAGGGTATGTCTACACAGAGGTAGGTAAAATCACATGCTTATCACCTCATCTGAGGCAGGGTTCTGGTGATCTACCTGACCTCATGAGTCGCAATTTGCTATTCTTCTTAATTCCCATAGTCCTAAAATACTATTTGTGGTCAGGATCTGGTGTGTATTTCCTTTGAGATCAGGGCAACAACAACTATACATTATAATGTTTTAAGTAATGGAATGAGGCTTAATAAATATGATGACTCAATGACTATTTTTTACTTTGGAAAACATATTCTCAATGTTTTTTCTCAAATGAGTTTGTTTCTTAATATTTTAAAAATTTAACCACTTGATAATGTCATGTGCAGGAAGATATTTGGGTAAGTGTTCTTAAATCATGTATCTTTGGCACTCATATGACCAGACTGAATGGTAATGTTCAACAGATAGTAATAAGAGCAACAGTGTTATATGCAAAACTTAACCATCTGGAATGAAAAATAAAGAAATAAGAGAATGTTGTAAATACCTGAGTTCTTTCTTTATGGCCTGGCAGAATAATGTTGGAAGCAGGCAATGAACACTGTTGTTTCTGTCACACCTCTGTCAAACCTCATTCCTGCATCCAAGGCATTGAACTGCATTGACTAACACTGAGCCTCACATGATCCTCCAAAACCTGCCCGTATGCATGCTTTTGATTTTTCTGCCAAAAGTCCTACTACTTTTTTTCAAATAATGATATGATGTGCCTTAACAACATGACAGTCTCTCAAATAGTGTGCCCTAATTTCGTCTGAAGAACTTCAGTGGAATATTCTCCCCTCAACTTCCTAGCCCACTCCCTGTTTTTTTGCATGTACGCTTTCCTCTCAAGTTAATTCCTCCAGTGTACTTAGTTCTTGGTTCTGTTTTTCAGTGTTTTCACATCTTTTCTTTAAATTCCAGATGGTGGGTGTCTCTGTTATAACTCAATACAGGTTCCAGTAAGTGGTATGCTACCTGACACATGACACAAATTGGGCCCAAGGTTTGCTTGATTTTTGATTCTTTCCAGGAATTTATATTAATCCCATCAGAGCAACTTTTAGCTATTTCAAAAGAGACTTCCACTCAGGCCAACAACCCCAAACTACCATCTATTTTGAAAATGGAATCTGAACAGGCTTCTCTGGAGCATTCAGAGCTGCATCCCAGAGCTAAACTTTCACACGACCCTAGCAATGGGACTTTATCCCCTCAGACCACATTTCACAGCGTAACCAACCTCCCTGCCAGGGTATTCTTTTGAAGACCCAGATGATTTTTTTTCTTCTTCTTTACTTGCAGCTCTGGTTATAAACTCATATCCCATTTAATTTGTTCCTCCCCATTCTCCACACAAGAGTAGGAACACTTGTAGAGTCTTAACATATATCCTCTCTTAATTATCTCATAGCTGAGCCATTCATATATATCTCTTTTTATCTTCCCTCATATGTAAATTCCTCTGGTCCCCTGACCATTTTTGTTTCTCTTCTCTGAACTCTCTCTAATTTGTCAATATGTTTTTAGTAATTAGGATTCCTGTAACTAAATGCAATGTGTTCCATATGCCTTCATGCCAGATCCCTACAGATTTTCAGGAGAGGTCACTGCTCACAGCTGGGGCCAGATTTCCAAAAGCACTTTGAATGTTGAGTGCTTTTGAAAATATGGGTATAAAATATCATTATGGGAGCTTTTGGTTAAGAAAATCTTAGCTCTCATGTAGGTGTCTAAATAGAGTCTAAATGCAGTTGGGACTCTGTTAAAATGTGGTGCTATCAAAAATCTTGAGCACATGAATACCCATCTCCAATCCCTTTCGGAAATCTGTCCTATAGAGAACTACTTTTTTTTCCTTCTCCCTATCTTCTATTTGTATTTCATGTTATTAAGATCAGAGGTATCTGTTATGCTATATACCTGTGTATGGTTTTAAGTAAACAAAGTTTAACTTTGAACTCTACCTAAACAGGTAATTTGTAAAGTTGCATTAAAAGTATTTAATAGCCATGGAAGAATGGTGCCCAAAGATGCTTACTGCTAAGGTAGATATCTATACTAACTTGCCATGTTTTTTACACATCACAAAGAGTGCAGACATTGAGCAAAACTGAGTAAATAAATCAGGCAGAATGGTTGGTTCAATGTTTTTTTTCCTATGAATGGTCACCATTTTTACAAATCTGTTTGTTTAGATATTTTCTCAGTGGAAAAAGGCAAAACTGCCTTTCTTCTGTTGAATATACGTGGCTTAATCAACACTGTCTTGGCACTAAGTTGTGGAGATTCATACAGGTGGGTTCAGTTCTTAACTAGGTTCTTTGGGGTCAGCTGGGATTCTATCTTTTCTGTTTGGGGGCAGAGGGGAAGACTATTCCAATCTCTTTTTCTAACTCTCCTGATCACCCATATCATTGACAGAATAATTTGGATCACAAGTTTTTTAAACATCATGCATCTAGGAGCCAAAAATTATTGATGTATGGTGTGGAACACGGTGCTTCAACAATACTGTTCATAGAAAAATTCTTGTCTTCCTTCACAGTTACTTCTCCTGAGCTTCATACTGGACAATACTGAGAGGAGGGGAGGGAGGAGAATTTATTGTGTTTGTTTGGGGAGGGGGCTTAAAATTGTAAAAGAACTGCAGCTGGAAAATAAATTACAGAAGGTTAAATAATCTGGATCCTTTTTTGTGCTGCAGTAAACATATTCACTAGACAGTGAAAAAAATTGTTTATGATGTGCCTAATAGAGCCATTCTAGTTTATCTGTTAAATATGTATTCATAATTTTTTAAAAGGAAGATTATTTACCCAGAAGACCAGAACAGTTTCTAAAAGAGCTTTTCCAGTCCATCATGTAAATATGTATTTAGGACAAGTGCTGTGTGTACAGTATTAAAAAAAAATCCTCTGAAAATCTCTTTGAAAAGTTATTACACATGTCCACTGCTACAGCAAAGTTTTAAATATTCATATCTCAGCTGTTTCCTTTTTCAGATTTCTCAATTTGGTTTGAATATATTGCGAGTGAAGTGCTCTGCAAGAGCTTCATCTGTTGGATGTTAACAGGCTTGTGTCCCAAAGGACTGCTCATGTGTGTCAAGCTACATATGTACTTAAATCTTTACCAGATCAAGGACTTCATTTTGTTAGGCTAACTTAAATATCACATTCATGTGTAAAGAATTGTCTTCCATACATGCTCACAAATCAGTAGAGATGGTTTATCTACCTCTTATCTATCTCTCCCTCTCATTTTTCCTTTGGCGAATTATCTGCACACAACAATGTGTCTTCATTATTTGGACTCTTTGCTGTACATAGGAAAGTCGTCACTGCCCTGAAAATTATCATCAGATAAAGCCCTTCAGAAGTTGTTTCAGAGGTCCATAGCAAACGATGTTGGAAGATGGCAAAGTGGGTGTAATGAGAGGTGTGTATCTCTGCTATGTTAAGATTTTGAGCTTGTACTGACCTTTCTCTGTGATACCAATTGTGCTGAACAGGCTAAACCAGGTGACAGGGAGAATGCTTGGAAGAGAGAAGGAGGGGAAGTCACAGTGTCATAAGTCCTCTTTGTGGCTGGCCTGGGCACAAGAGAACTGGACACAAGAGAACAAGGAGACCTACCATATCTGGGTAGAGGTGAGAGTTGATCAGGAAGCTCACTCTCATTTGCATAATATGTTGGGCATTTGTAAAATGTTTTTCCTTTCCTTTTCCACAATCAAAAAAAAGTGAAATTCTTTTAAGAAACACAGAACTACAATATTGCCTTTTGGGGGAAAAAAAAAAAAAAAAAAAGGAATGAAAGCCCAGCTCCATGTTCCTCAGTATATACTTTGCGTGAGTTTTCTAGAAATTCAGTTATTAACTAATAAAGCTGCAGGGGATAAAAATGGGCTTATTTCTGTATTGCTTTGCATTCATACTTTTGTTTGCTCTCTGAATACAAGGTGGGTGTACAGCAGTACCAAACCTGAGTCAGGGTGTGTTGTATTAATTTGGCAGTGTTACAGACGGTTATGCAACCTGACAGATTAACTAGAGAATCAGTACTATAACAGAGAATTATTTTCTCAAGTATCCCCTCCAATATACACTTGAACACATCTTAGATACAACTCCTTTCTTATGTGTCTGACTGTATGCCAGTGTGGAATGGTATTTATTTTAATTCCATTAATTTGAATTTTACACTTTATTTCAATTTTGCATTGATTTGCATTTTCCTGTATGTATTGCAGAGGTTTAAAAATCAAAAGTTAGTTTTTCTTTTTATCTCATGATTAACTGTTTTGGGTTTCTTTTTTCCTACAGTAACATGGTAAAATTTTGATTCTTCAGGTCATTGAAGCAAAGTTCCCATTAACTTCACCAGAATTTTTGGCTGTTTCAATGATGGCAAGGTTTTAACCAAAAGAGCAAGCACAAAAGCATCAAAATTTGGAAAATTTAAATTTATAACATCATGGCAGATACAAGGAGAAAGTATCTAAGCAAACATTTTGCATGTTTTCATTCTTTCACAATGCTCTAAAATACTGTTAAATTCTCAGTAGAGGAGGGTGGGGTTTTCTATATGAAAACTGACAGCTGTCTTGGGTTTCAAAAATGCAAATATAGATCTAAATTTTGAAACAGTCTGAAGTTCTTCCAATAAAATAAAAGCAGTAGAAAATTGCATGTGCTTATTGCAAAACAATCAGTCTGAACCTTTTTGAAAAATGAATATATTTACATACAAAATTCCCATCTTTTCCAAAATTCTTGTTGTGGAATCTGTCATGACATTTTTCATCAACATTTTTATTGAAATAGATGTCAAGTCTTTTACTGAAAACAAAGCTTTAATTACACGAAAAAGAAGATAAATCAACAATTTCATCTAAAATTCAAGTTAAACCCCCCTGAAAATCACCTTTAACATTATGCAAACAGAAGATCAACATCTTCTTTAGAACTGCTTTTCTGTTTTTGAGAAGGTTGATTTCAGAATTGATTTTTCTTTGTTTTCTGTCTATTTTTCTATCTATCTGCTTCTCTCTATATTTGACTGACCAGAGTTGCAACAAAAGAGGAGCAGAAAATCCTTCACAATGTGTCAGAGCTTCTCTAATTATTTTGTTGTTGCTGCTGGTATGATTGGTTTGTGTAAGAGATTCTGTTTTCTGAATTTGATTTGAAGACTGGGAAATTGTTTAGGGTATTAATATTTTACTCCACTGATCTTTCTTTCCCTTTTTTAGAAATCCATGGCCAGCAGCACTATCTGAATTTGTTCTGTGAGTACCGGTGTACCTTCTTGTTCTTTCTGACATACTGCACAGTCTGTTCTGCTTCATGCAGATCAGAGGGAATACTCTCCTCTCAGTGGATATATGCAATATTTTTCAAAGACAAATATGTATATAAGGCAGTGGCTGTGTGCTGCAAGTTTAAGGCCTTCCAGTTAAGGGGTTTTTTTTTTAGCTAATATGAACACTGTGCCTAAATCTTGCTCGTATTTAGAAATGTTCCATTCACATACCTGAAGACTTGCTTTTAAGCCACCTTCTCCACATTGCATGGAACTTTGTTTTGATAATTATGTTAATAATTAATTTTTAACCTGGGGATTATTAATAATGCTGTTAGCACCTTAGAGTCTTGATATTTTTATGGCCCTTTAAAACTTTATCAGTGCTCTTACATTTGATATTAGTTCAATTCTCTTCCTCTCCTGTGGCTCTTGTCATGAATTGGCTGTGGTGTTCTCCACTTTTCCCAAAGGGAGAATCTGCTTAGTTATTCCTAGGAGGTTGCTAAGCCTGCTTAAACACAAACATATTGCCCTATTTAATCAATTTCTTGATCTTGTATTTCTTGTTTTCTATTTGTTTTCTACTTTAGTAGTTATTGCAAGCAGCCTGAGGAAACATTAAACTGGTAAAGCTCTTCTGCTTCTAGGTCATTGGTTTTCATCTATATAAAGTTGATCACCATGAGATAGCAAATCTATACAGGAGAAAAGGTGATTTCTAACCAGTGGATAGTGTGAATTTATAACTGTTAAAATATAAAGGTTGACTGTAAGACCTAAAGGGGTTACATTCACACCCATTGAATTTAATGACAGAACTTCAGTTTCTTTCACTGGGAGCAGGTTTGGACTTGACTTTTCAGATGGCAAAGATACGTATGCAGATTGTTTTGTAATTTTTCCCATTTTACATGCCTGGGAGTACAATGTATTTTTAGTTGATTTCTTGCGTGATGCATGCAACTTATACTAAATATTCTGCTTTAAAATTTGATTCCAATAAAACAGCTTCAGGCTTAATAGTTTTTAGTTATTCTCTGTAAAACCTTTCCAGTTTGTAAATGAAGCATTTTTTTCTTTTAATTGCTAGTCTGACAAACTCAAAAGCTGTTCTTACCATTGCACAACCCCTCCCCTATTAGTAAAAATGTTTCGTGTGCCAAATTAGGCTGACTCCCATGACACTTATACTTCAGGTTCCCTTATATGGCATAAACCATTGATGGCGTGACTTCTTTTAGCAGTTTTGTGTAGATAGACCTTATCGGAATGGAAGCCATTCTGTTGATATTGCTTAACATGGAGTAAAGTCTAGACTGTTGATCTTAGCTAGCTCTCCCTAGAGAGGTAAGAGTGAACTATGAGTTTAATTTAATTAAGTCTGTATAGTTTTTTTCCTTTCTTTTTTCCCTGCAAAAACAAAGAAACCTCATAAAGCTCCATGGCTTCTAAGCCATGTTTCAGTGTTGGTTTTGTACTATTCCAGTCCTTTGTTGTTAATCAGATCAAGCCAGCTTGCCACTGAGAAAGTAACAGTAGTGTCACCAGACTGCAATCTGTCAAGCCCTCCTAAAAACCGCCTTCAATTGCTTTTGTAGGCTTACTGTCTCTTTACAGAATCCCTGGGCTACATCCCTGCTGCATTTCGATAAAAGTTCTCCTCATGCCCTGTATAAATGTCAATAATTGCATGAGAGCACAGAGGTACCTTCTTGAGGGTTCCAGAAAACGCTGTTGAGTGCAGGGCATCTTGCCATCTTGCTTTGTCAACCAATGAAAGTAAAAGATGTTAATGACAGCTGTGGAAGAGTTCTTGAATGTGTGTACTTCGCCCTTCCCCTCCTGGTAGCTGTTGCCTTATTTTCAACATTGTTTAATCTGTGTGCTGAAGTTCAATATGACTGTCCCTAAGAAGTTCTTTCACATTTTACATTGTGGGTGTAAATAGTGGAGCCCTCCTTATGCTATTTCAGCACTTTGGCTGCAGCACTGTCTCTTCAGAGAGAGGACTGGTAGGGTTAAGTAAGAGCTTACATGAGCATCACAACATTTCATAACAATGGTGGCATCAAAGTGTCTCATTTGCAGAAATATCAGTCTTGCGATAATCTGCTCTCCCACTTCAATAAAGAACATTTTATTCAATAGCTAATTTGACCTTGGGAAACCTGCAAAGCTCATTTTCTGTAGTTGAAAAAAAGCCTCAATCCTTTCTATCTTGTTACTTAACAATCCCATACAATGTTTAAATTTTACTTCAGATGAAATATCTCTTTCCATTACTTTCGTATATTCACTCACCTATTTCTTATCACTTTTTCCAGCAAGAGGAATTTTGAATTGAATGTATTAATATATATAGATCTAGAAGGAACTCGAACACCGATCTTTCTATTAGATTTTAAGTACGTGGAGAGTTGGTCAAATTATTTTTTCATAGAAAATCTCAGTGAAAATAAAAACATACTCATTGTTAACACTTCTCCAAAAAGTTTTTGTTCATTTGCTTTGTTTTTAAATAATGAAAATAAAAACATTTTGGCTAAGGTCAGAATATTTTGATTTAGAAATGCCACTGCAGTTCCTCAGAGTAGAATTCCTTTCCAACACTTCTTCTTGAGAGTCCAACTTCCTTTTCAGACAATATTTGCTGTAATGTCTCCATTCCCTGCTTAGGGAATGCATCTTAATGGCAATTCCATATTGTTATGTGTTATGGGAAAAGTGACAAGTCTTTGGAGTGACAGAAAACGTGATGTGGACTACAGTTCCCTTAAAGCACTGTGGTAGTAAAGAGCAGTATTTTTAGGTGGTAAGAAAAACAGTATTTTTAATACAAAGAAAAAATAATGCTCAAAGATTCCTTTAGTTGAAAACATAATTTCCCACAGGAAAAACGATATAATTGGGAAAATTTCATTAATTTTAAAGTGGAATTATTCATATTTTAACTGCAATGAGATCCTTACAAAAATGTTCTACCCCCCATTTAAAATGCAACAAAAAATGATTCTTCCACACCTTTCCTGTGTTTTAACTCTCTATTCCTAGCAGGAACAGCTAGAACTTTGATTTTTCATCATATCCCACTTAGCTCTTTGAAAGTTATTTCTTTCAGTCATAGACTGCAATAACAGTTATGTTCCTAGAATGGAAATTTCTACAAATATGGTAAGTTTTCATAAATACTTAAGAATATCATAAAAGTACAAACAATTAAAAAAATCTTTCTGAAAAACAGATGAGTAAGTTTCTCACCGTCCTACCTGCATAGAAGTGTATTTTTCTCAGCAGTTTATGCCTGTATGAACCTTATTGAACTGTGAAGAGATCTGTGGCATTGTTGTGGTTTAGCCTGGCAGGCAGCCAAACACCACACAGCCACTGGCTCACTCCTCCCCCCCCTCCGCCCCTGCAGTGGGATGGGGAGGAGAATCAGAAAAAAAAAAGTGAAATTTGTGGATTGAGATACAGAGAGTTTAACAGAGCAGAAAAGGAAGGGAAAATAATAATAATAATAATGATAGAATATACAAAATTAGTGATGCACAATGCAATTGCTCACCACTTACTGAACAATGCCCAAAACAGCGATCACTACTTCCTGGACCACACCTCTTATTTATCTACTGAGCATGACGTCATATGGTGTAAAATACCCCATTGGCCAGCTGGGCCAGCTGTCCCGGCTATGCTCCCTCCCAGCCTCTTGTGCACTTGGCAGAGCATGGGAAGCTGAAAATTCCTTGACTAGCAGGGTACTTAGCAACAACTAAAAACATCAGTGTGTTATCAATATTCTTCTCATAGTAAGTCCAAAACACAGCACTAGGCAGAAGTTTAACTCTATCCCAGCCAGAATCAGGACAGGCATAAAAAGGTTTAGCTTTTTTTAATGAACAGAATCACAATTTAATTTTTACAGTTTTTTTTCTGTACTATTTAATAGATTGAGGAACCCTTAATTCATTCTAGTGAGTGTTAATGCATTTTGCACAAAATAATCACTTGAAAAATGAAAGAAGATTGTTGGGAGTGAATATTAAAACTGAGGTATCTCCCATGTTTCTAGGGCATGACCCTCATCATGAGCAGAGTTCCCAGAACCTGGCATTACCAGAGACCTCCCATGACCTCACCTCTGAGTAGTCTGGGAGCACAAGGTAAGAGAACTACAGTTCCCACAGTGCATGACCATGACATATTTACATTACATCCTGTAATGCGATGTGTGTGATGTGGGTTTGAATTTTCTTGAGCTGATGAAGACGCCGACTCCAGCTCTCACACCTTCTGGAAAGTTGTCCAGTCAATGAGAAATTAAGCAAAAGGGACAGTGACAACCCTTTCAACACGTCTGACCAGATTTTTTAATCATAGATGATCAAGTCATGTCTCCGACATTCAATATTGTCAGTACGGTTCAGTGATTCTTGGCATATACTGAATGGAAGAGGCTCCACGGGATTTCTGAACTACTGATCTGTGGTCCTCAGTGGCTTTACTTGATAGGGGATGCTCACCTGAGCTGAGATATTCAGCTTGGCCAAGATGAGACAGCCTTGTTTTAGTCAACAGCAGAACTTCAGTAGTCTAAGTGAAAATTAGTCCAGTTAATAAAGATACTAGTCAAAACACAGCTTCCTACAGTTTCTCACACACCAAATGGGAATATACAGAAGATTTGCAAACTTGAGCACTTACTTTCTACCTAGGCAGAACAAGCATTTTTCTTGGAGCTAACTTTACCTATCTCAATTCCCCATCTGTATAACAGCCATAACTGTGCCTTCCTGGATTATATAGGTGTTGTAAGGATAAATATTTTAATTAGAGATTTTGTCATACTCAGGAAATAGAGCTTTGGGGCATACAAATTTCTAAGATGCAATCTACCATGTTTTAATGTGTAATAGCACCTGTAGGTTGTTCTAGAGGAAATTCCAGTACTCTGTGTTGACAGAGCTTAGAGACTATCATAAGGAGAGCAAAAAATTATTCTTATGTACAAAGATAATCAGTTCACCTTGCTGGTGCATGTGATCCCCTGTATTGGTTTATTTAGAAGCCTTCAGGAGATAAGCACAATTCTTTTACAGGAGTCTCCTCAGGAAACAAAATTATCGTAGGTGCTAATGCAACTGGTAATACATCCATAGAGCTAGCCTCTCACAGTCACATAGGTAAGCCCTTTTTGTTCTATATTTTATAAAAAACTTTATTTACAAAAGAGGTGTAGTCAAATAATTATACGTAATAAATGGAACAACTAATACACTAACAGAAAAGGTGATTGACACTTTCACTGAGGAAAGAGATGCGATACCATCTGACACCCCATACTGAAGCTGACTGATCACACCATACAGAAGCAGCGCAGCATGGCTTCGTAACGACCAGTGTGGGAGCACAGCATATGCTATGTTTGTCCGCACAGTTGTTTGCTAAAGAACCAAAAATAAATGCATGGTCTCAACTACATTTTGACCATTCAAAAGCACTATAAGGATCTAAATTCTTAAACTGCTCACAGAGATCAAGGTCACAAAAACCTCACAGACCCTCAGGCCATTTAATCCCATCCCCACGCTTTCCATTCTGCTGTGTGTTTTTGGGTCTACTTTTGAACTGGGTCAGGGAATTCATTAGATTATAAATAACTCACAAACAACTCCAAACAGTTGCATGAGCATTTAAGAGGGACAGCATGTGGTAATGTTGGGAGGCAGGATGGCTCAGAGGTTATTTATGCTGACCTGTTGCTGAAAGAATTGTTCTTCAAACTGCAACTTAGGCCACCAGACTCTCTTCTGTCTCGTGCTCTGTACTCTTTCAACCTGCTTGCCATTCGTACCTCCTGCAGCTGTGGCTAAGCTTAAAAACTTCGGTTGTCCAACTGGAATTAGTAAGGACTGGTTTTGGTTCTGGGTTTTTTTAATTCAGTTTTCCCTAGTTGGCCTGTGGAATGTATTTCAACAGATGGTCATGGAGTTTTAAATGCTGTGAGTGGATTTTTAATAAGTCTGACTAATTTTATGATCATTGCAGTTCATGTGCACTCAACATTCCCACTGACTTCAACAGGAAGTGTTGAATGTGCAAAAAATGTCGTATTGCACTCAACTGATGTAACTTTGGCAGCGCAGATAAATAAGGGAATTCTGGCCTCATGCTCTGGGCTGTAACAGTCAGGTTCGATTGTTTTCCTCCATTCAGTTGACTTAAATGTATTAGGGGGCTTTTTTCCCCCCCCTTGATAGCATCAGGTATTGGCCACAGCTGGAGGCAGAAGTTGGAGTAGTTGTCTGATCAGCTGTGACAGATGCCACGTTTCTTAAAGTGATGTGATTTTTAGGTAGCTCCAGATTCTTACTCCACTGCATAAAAAAATCCCACCATCACTGTTAAAAACCCCTGTTCATTTTTCCTTTTTCCAATCTGAGGGTTTTCTCTCCCTCCTTCTTTAAATTCAGTGAATGAGATCCCAATGCCTTTGAAACCTTACCTGTTATTGTCTCTATGCCAGAAGGTAATATGTCATGGAGAGATGGCCTACAGCTATGCCTTACAAAGCTGTGGGGGAAAAAGATACTCTGCCCATTGTCAAATATTATTCCTGCAGTATTGCTACAGCTGAGATACACTGTCCTCCTGCATTTTCTTCCCATTAACAAGATCACATCTTGGGCCATCTGTCCTGATTTGATAAAGTCTTTGGTCATACTGCGTCAGAGACAATCGCCAGCGCAGGTCTCCCTGAACTGGCTGCTTAGAAAATTTCCATCAAAAAGTTCACAAAAGAGTAAAATGTAATTGTTACCAAGACAGCGTACCTTCAAATTTCTTTTCTGCACATTTGTTGACGTTTTTTTGAGTTTTGTTTACCACTGACAAGCATAATCTAGCAATACATTGCAAACCCCCTTTTGGCAGCCATAGGAATATATTTTAAACAGGTTTTGTTTGATATCTACAAGAAATCTCTGTTTGGTTTATGTAATAAGACAAATGTATGCAAATCTATCCTCCGATCCTGTAAATTATATGCCTGGAATCAGTAAGCAATACAGTAAAAGCTCACTAAGTTGCATTTTACCTATCCACATATCCCATAAAGCTGACATAAAAAACAATGGTTTCTTCACCATTTCTCAGCAAATATTTAATAGCAGATACAATATTTTGCAAGGCCTCACATTATTACAACTTCCTGACTTTTTACAAAATATAGTGAGATTGATTCTTTATAAAAAAAAATACCTCACAACATTTATTTTTACTCTGCAGTGCAAATATGAATGTAAATAAATAATTTTGAACTGCATTATCAGGCAAACGTACCTGTTGAGATGAATACCTTGGTTCTGTGTGAGTATTTCTTCATCTGCTCTGCCATTTTTCACAATTCAGTAATTAACTGATAATTACTGAATTATTATTCAGTCTCTTAGAACAACATTTTCAAAAGGGGATATATGCCCAGGACTAGATCTACAGCCCTCTTTTAGGGCTAAACTCGAAACAGATCACAATGCTGGGTGTTTCCAGCACCCCCAGTTTCAAATGCCTGCTACCAAGAGAATGTACTACCCCAATTGGACCACAGGCTGCTTAAGATGAGGACAATTGGGTCCTAAAACTTGGGTCCAGAGAAGTATATACAAGTGTAAAGAAAGCTGGGTCATCCAAACTAGCCTCTACAAACTGCAGTGGACACAGAAGTGTCTTAAACCCTGGTCCTTTTCCATGGCTTGAGCAACCCTGGGTCTTCTTGAGTTTCATACCGGTGTCCACTCCACTTCACAACACATGTTGAAGGAAAAGCCACTTCTACCCCTTTGTATCACATTGATAAGTGCCCAGAGGACTTAACCTAGCCAGTGGAAGATCTGGATTTGTATGGCTGCTTTGCGAAAAAGGGTTTGAACCTGCAACTCTCTACGAACCTGCCAGCCAAGAGATCCTGGGTGGATCTCTCACTGGTCCATCCATCCCACTCTGCGTGTCACGAATAAGAACTAAATGTAACAGAAACAGAGTGGAAAAAAAAGCTAGGATTAGCACGGCTCTCTTCTCTATTGGCAATGGGAGCCATTGGGAAGTAGAGAAACCCGAGGGCTACTCACTGCTCCAGTAAACACTTACCACAGTATGTCTACAAATCCACACACATGTATAGATGCATATAGACTTGTGCAAGTCTGCTAACCGTTGGCTACAAAGTCTTGCTCACACATCATTTTCCTCGATGGATTAATGTATGTTTATTATTCCATACAAAGCTTCAACAAGAAGGACTGAGCAAGATCATCATTCCTGAATACCTGTTAGCATAATGGTTGGAGTTTTCCCCTGGAAGATGCAGGTTTGTTTATGCTCAGAGAGAGAAAAGAATTGAACCCACATTTCCCATATGAATGCTCTAATCAGTGAACCCATTTAACAGAAGAATGGAGCCAATCTAGCAGGCGTGCTCAGAGAATAAGTACTAGGACAGGTCCTGCCAGCCAGATATATAGAAGAGTGACTAGGTGTCTGCCTTCTGCTGCTACTGAATCTGACCCTTATTCCATGCTTTGATCAGGGATCATTCCTTCCTTCAGTGAATAAGGGTAACAGGCTGTTTTACAATTGCAATGTGTAAGAATTGACCCTACTTACAAGATTTTTCTTTGCTCCAGAGGCTGCAAGAGTAGACTTAGCATCTGCTGCACACTGCTGCTTTTTCCCATTACTCCCTTCAGCATATTTATTTCAAAATAGCTGTAAGAACTAGCATTACAGCTACAGCCAGGAAACTAAAGCTTGTCAACACTCTCTGGTGGAATATCTTCCATTGTTCAAATGCTGATTTGCTGAAAACAAACTTTCCACCAATCACTTTGATCTAAGAAATAAAACTAAAAAGGGCTTTCATTTTTCATAGGTTTTTTGTTTGTTTGTTTGTTTGTTTTTAACAAAAGGTAAAGGTAATATAAAATAAAATTAATTTAAATTGGAGAAAAACGTTTTTGTTTTCTCACAACTGTGTAGGACAGTGTATGACTGCCTTGTTCACCAAGTATATGTCTATAGTGTCTTTTTCAGAGGCATCCCAAAGTCATTTGGGATTAGACACTCCATTTCTTAAACTTGTCAAGCTTCATCATAAAATTAGTTAGTTGTTCTCCACTAGTTTTACTGGAAGGTGTTTCAACAACTCCCACCAGTGGTTAGAAAGATTCTTGTAATTTTTCAGCTTTTCCAGTTTTTCCAGGGGCAGTTAGTGACCTTTTTTTCCTCTTGCCAGAATACTCTGAAACATAAGAACTTTATCTCATCTAGCTCTTTGATATTCATCCTTTCACTGTATCTATAAAAATATTCAAATCCTTTAACCATTGTGTTAGACGAGTCAAGTTCAGGATTTTGAGGAACTTGTGTTCTCACATGTTAAGCTAATTGAAAAGTATCCAGCTACAGTAGTGTAGTGCTCAGCCTCATATACCCACCCTCATGGAAGGACATGTTAGCTTGTTTCCAGCACTGTATTAAGTTGTGGCTGCCCGGCTACAGAGCAGCTTGGAGCACAGATACACAGCTTCTTAGAGCATTTTTAATTTTCTCTTATGAAGTAGGGTCTCCCTTCTGCTGACCAACCTACTAGTACTTTGGTATATCGGTTCCAAATTGCATTCATATTTCTTGTACGAGAATGACCTGAATTATATACAGCATTTCAGGTCTCACCAAGTGTTGTACACTTGTACGGTATCATTAATCACTTCTCCAGCTCAAATGCTTGTTATATCCTAAGTCTATATTTCCCTGCCTTGTTGCTGCATCGCATTTGTGGTTCACAGTCACTTTTCCTTCTCTTTGTCATGTTTAGTACAGAGCACACAGAGCAATTGTTTGTTTTGGCCTCTAAAAACCTTGTACTTCTACCTGCTTGCTCATTTTTTTTCTAGATGTGTTTCTAATCTTGTTCCATACTGCTCATGTCTCCCAAATTTGTTATCAGACTTCTCTAGTGTTTTGCTCTTTTTTATGTCAGGTTCATTAGTGAAAGCATGAAATTAAACCAACTTAAAGCATTCCTTCTCAGAACAACCCACAGCAGTCTTATCGTTGGCCACTACCTTGTCTACAGTACCGTATCGGTAGGAATGGCTTCCCAGTTCTATCTAAAAGCTACATTGTTCTTGTGTTCAAATCTATGGGAAGGTAGCTGCTCAGATCACTTAACACATTACCTATATTCAATACAGGTAGTAATTTTATTATTTTCTGTACAAAAATGACGGTTTACATTAACGTTCACTCCACGTGCCAGCTCTCTCCAGAGTCTGCTACAGCGATCCTCTATTTCTCTTTATCTGAGCACATTAACATCTTTAACTTTGCATCAGTGAGATATATTAAAATTATTTTTCCTGCCTGTGGAAACCCTCAGCCTCCTGCTTTGCCCTTAGCTGCTCAGTATTTTTACTTTTACTGAGAACTAATGTCAGTTTCTCACTTAGTTGATGGACTGCATTTTTTTTTTTCTCTGAAAAATAAAATTTAGTCTATTTTGGAATATCTGATTTTCCATGGGGGAAAAAAAATTTCATTCTAAAAATCTAAAAATTATGCATTTGGGCGGAGAGGAGGAGGCTGCTTGAAAAGTAATAGTTCCTCTTTGCAGAAGTTTAGCAAAACTCAGGTTAGCACAGAATTTTGAGTACCATTCTGTGATCCAAAATACTATAAAATCTTACAAAACAAGCTAGACAGGCAAGCTGGTGGTACCAAATGTGCAATGTTTGTATAGTTTTTGTTAAGCAAAACAGTGAAGCATTCTAGGAATACCTATTCTCTCTATCTATTCTCTCACCAACAATTAGTGGATTTCATAATGAGCTGATCAGCTGACAACACCTACAGAAGACAGATGGTAACAGTATTTGGTTACTTCCAAAAACCTATCAAAGCCCAAAATTTACAAGGTAGAGGCTTGAAGTCAAAGAACAGTCCCTGGAAACTTCTAGTATCCCGCCATATACCAGAAATGGTTTTGGCAATTCTAAGAAATGATATGGGAAATATTAAAATAATTCCGCAGGGCTTCAGCTACATATCTTACATTGACTTCAGTGGGAATCACGCAGTGAAATCCCCACTTATTGCTTTGAAAATGTACCCCTTAGTGTTTCATGTCATGCTGAGAGACAGAGCAGTGATCCAAGGTCCAGATCCACAGCAGGTAGCAGTACACACAATGTGCCGGAATCCTGTAAGGCACCACTGTGTTAAAATATGCAGGCTTTAACTTAAAATGACAGAAATCAAGGACATTCCAAATTAAGGTTCCTAAGAGCCTCCTCCCCTTTGTCCCATTTAGTGACGGTCGTACCTTTAGAGCTCTAATATGTAAAGTTTTTTTTTGCCTTCTTCCTTTTCTCTTTTCTATCCTGCCCTCTATATGACCTCTCTCCTAATTGGAATATATCTTGTTTTTCGATAATAGAATTTCCCCAGGAGATAGTCAATTTTTAGAGCTGAAAATTAATTTATGGACCCTGCTTGATTGCATGCGTCAGATATGTTTGTCTTTTACTACATAGTGACCTTCTCCTCCCCTCTCCCTTTACATCTTCATAGCTAGGAATTCACTTCAGAGTCAGATAACATGCCTTTTCACTCTGTGAGCCAGGTATTTGTGTCATGCTTTTCACGTGCTGATGTTTGCATACCAATAGTACTCTAGGAGAGTTGTGTCCCAGTCAAAAGATCTGAATTTCTATTATTCCTTGCACAGCAGCTTGCAGCACTGCAGCCTTTCTGATTTTGTAGCAGCTTCCACTTCATGTATGTAGAAATGACCAGGGCTGAGAACGGGGTCCATACCACTCAGAGATACTTTTGCCCTGCAATTTGGTACTTCAGTGTGAGTCTGTTCATAGCTCCACAGGACCTCTCTCCTGGGCTGTTTGAATGAGATTTAAAGGATAGGTCCATACAGTTTGTTGCCATGTGGATACGGTGGGATCTGTTTCCTTCCAGTCCCTCTAATATCTACAAAAAAAGGCCTCTTCATTTCATATGATGTCTTAAGAATAGTAACCTGAACATATTGAGGTTTTTTCATTTCATCAGTTAAGATTTCTGTTTTTCAAGTATACTAGCATGTTTTCACAAAATATACTCCTATGCAGAGCCGATCTTTTATTCCGTTCAACTGATGATGTACTGGAGTGCTCAATTTGAAATGAAAAGTTGAGCAAACACAGATGCTATTCAGAGCTGTGCGTTTGCTCACGCTCAGTGTTAAGGACGCTCGTTCAATGTTATTTTGACGAGTTTATTTAAGACAGTGAGTGTGGGATTCACCTCACCTAGACTTAGATGGCTGCAGCATAATTTTTTACTCCTCAGCCAGCCATCCTCAGTGCCCTTTCTACTCGACAAAGAGGAATAGGCACATTTAGCTCATAACTCATCTGACCTGTTTTAGACAATTCCTAACCTTGCATCCTAAAATCACTCTAGTGAATATAAAAGGAGTCTAAGCGGCTAAATCAGATCTAGATATCAACAACTGATACATTTACCACTGGTTCAATGGATCCCACTCAAAGTCACAGGGCAACATCTTTCACAAAGTGAAATCTATGTGGTACCTTTTGGTTTTGAAAACTTGATCAGCCAATTAGGTGATACCTATAAAGAGGTCTCTGCTGGGGCTCAGCTCAGACCTGACAATCCTTGGGTTAAAGAAGCTTTTCAGAGCAATCTGTAACAAGTCTATTTTAATCACTGGTTTCTCCCAGCTTTCAAATGTTAACATGGTCACAAGGTCAGCCAATGAGCGTGTTCAGGTTACGTGTTGCTGTAAATTAGATCCTGAAGTTTACATAAATGCAGACACACCCATGCATACATGCACACACATTTTGCACAGAGTGAGTAATTTGCAACTGTTAAGCTCAGTAGGCCATCAAACATAAGAGGTGTTTGCTCTTTAAATCAAATCATCCTGGCCTGTTTGGATAGACACAGAATTTAAGTCAGTATACCACAACGAAAGGAAAGTCTTTGGGAGTGCTGGGGGCAAGGGGGGGACAAACTTTACAAATATCATAGAAGAAATTAATTAATTAGGTGAATTGGATAGCAGCAATAGTCAAGTTGAAATAACACGGTAACCTCAAAGTGTAGGAAAATGAGATAGTGTGCATATATGCATATATTGCTTAGAGATCCAACAGATCCAGGTTTTCAGCAGCTATCAGATTTCTAGACCTTATTTTGAACGTCTGTAGACCAGCACAGCACTGTTCCCTAACCAGAGAGCTCTGCCAATTTATGCCAGCTGAGAATCTCATCCCTAGTCTTTATTGTGGAAGGAAGGAAGCACAAATAGAAAAAAGAACCACAATAAAATCTCTCCGAGCGAACTTTTATCTGTTTAGTGCAGGTGTGCCTAATCTTTCACAGTCCAAGAGCAAAGAAAATAAAATGTACAATGTCAAAATGCTGCAAGCTTTTAAAAAGCATCTAAATCAGTATTTCACTGATATTTTTATTGGAATTACCACTACAAGTAGACAATACAATATTAAACTTTACTGACCTTCGTTTGTCACGGACTTAACACTGATAAATATTTTAAAACTTATTTGTATAATACTGCAGTTTTGTTTAGTTTCTTTATGGGTAACCAACTTCTATAAGGGAAAAATAGCGGTAACAAAATGTCATTGCCTTGCACAATACCTAGTCAACATATAACCTTATAACCAGCCTCCTGCCATAAGACCCTTATGTCTACTACCTCCAGACACAAGCTCTTGGTTTCCAGCTTGTCAGGTGCCACAGCCTACTGCCTTACATAGAAAAGAAGTATTACTGACCTGCTAAACAAAAGTGTTGGCAGCCCCAGGTGAGTTCAGAGTCCATCACCACAACGAGCATCAGCAGCTCCAGGTGAGTTCAATCCATCACCACAATGAGTGTTAGGTGGCTTAGCAGCCAGACACATCCCATTTCACGTTATCTCATGGGGAACACAGAAGAGCCTCTGTGAGAAGTGAAGCTCTCATAAATGTAATGGCATACTGGAGAGGGATAAAGTGGGTAAGTTATAACTCAGGTTGTATGCTATCTGCTATTTCATGTCAATCGCTGTTAATGTTTGCACCTCATTGTTAGAAGTATACAAGTGAAGCTCATAGGTAGGCGTGGAAGTAGTTCAGCTTATAGTTTCTCCTGTGCAGGCTGAAAGAAACAGAGGAAGACATATCTATTAAGCTCCCAAGTAAAACCTTAGTCTCCTCCAGTACCTCTAAAATCTCCATTATGGTACTTTATCATCTGACAGTTTTAGCACAGGTGATAAACTGTTAGTTATGCAAAAAACCCACTTCTTATACTTTTTCCTCACTTTCCCACCTGCTGTCTTCCCGCATGTCTGGGTTTTTTCTTGTCATAAATCTATTTTTGCAATTCTGGCCCAAAGACTGTCTTCATTTGTAGAGTACATGGCATAACAGGGTCTTAATCTCTGATTGCTAGTCCTCAAATTCTGCTATATAGCAAAGAACTTACAAAACAATTTCAAAATATCTGTCATTTGGAGAAATTACCTTGAGTGAGTTCAGATCTCCAGCTTTTAAAAAAATTGTTATTTCTTTAGAAATTCTTGTGGATAAAAATAAAATTAAAATTCAGTCCAAAAAGCTGTTTTTTTAATAACTTAGAGTGTTAGAAAATGTTTGCTTCTGGCTGACAATTTGTATGCAAATGAAAACAACAGAGCTATAACTGATGCTCTCCTATAACCTTCATAGTGTTCCTCACTGGGTGGCTTTACAGTAAAGTGTGATGCTTTTGTCAGAATTACCAACATTTTTAGAGAAGTAATTCTGAGTAGAATTAAAATGACCTTCTGCACCTTAAAAGGGCAGTGAAAGGGGAGGAGAGGGAAAAGAGAGAGTAAATCGGTGCATTCCTGTTCATTATGTATAAAGTATAGTTATTTAAATCAGGCCACTCCGCAGAGTGAGACATGAGCTAATACTTCGTTGCCAGTATTTTGAAAGCTATGCCTCTCAAGGGGAAGAGCATTTTCTCAGCAGCCGTTGACTGAGTCCACTGTGACTGCATCCCTGCATTATTTACAGAGAAATACGTGGAGAACATGTATGGGGGTAAATGCCTAATTGTACAAGAAGCTGAGTGCTCTCCGTTCTCACTGAAGACCACAAAGGTTCAAGATGTTTTGTAATTTACAGGTTTTAATCCTTAGGTGTTACCTTCCAGTAGTGAGTCTAGAAGTCTCTAGAGGAAAATATATCATCCAAAATTTTCCTGGTGTATATATCTCCTCCTTCAGAAGAACCAGAAATGTCAGTGCCTGCTTCTTCCTTGTTTCATCCTACTGTTTCCGCTACTAATTTAGGGAAGACATATACTGGGACCCAGAATAATATGTCTACAAGATGTTGTTAATGCTCATGTTTCAAAACCAGCTGAGTTTATTTTGAATTTGATATTTGGAGTGTGTTGCCTGCCTCAGTTTCTGTCTCTCACAATGAGCCAGACATTGTAGCAATAAGAGCAAACAGGCAATCCTTTAAAAAACATATAGACCTAAATTATTTCACTGTTTTTGTGGAATCCCAAAGAATGATGAGTCCTTGAGGTTTAGGGGGGTTGAGGTCCAAATTAACAAAGGATTATTCTGCATTGGTGTAACAGCTAGTTGAACAGAGCAGGCTTTACATAGAGCAGAGCATGATATGTGGGTGCTATTTTAATGCATATAAAATAATCCAGTGAAAGCTGTGCAAAACTTTGGTACAGTTTAACGGTAAGGATAATCAAACTCTGCATTACTCTCTGGAATGCAGATGTGTTAAAAAGACTTTGTGTTATGCCCCAGCATGCATTTCAATGATGATTTTGCTCTGATTTTGAGCGATCCTGTTAGCTGGCTGAGGCATCGGGTTAAGCTCATAGTCTGGTTTTAAAAACTGGCTGAAAATCAGCTCTCAGAGGTAGTGGACGATAAAGAAGAAGGACTAAGAGAGTTTTATTCTTCAGGCTGAGCTGAGTTATGTAGGGGCCACTTACCCATTCATGTTCCAGGGCAAAGAAGTTCTGCTCAGTATTTGCTTTTCAGCATTGTTAAAAACGTAGTGTGAATCGAGGCATTTTATGGAGAGGGGAGAGCCAGGGTCGCTGCCTTGCTTTTACATTCCA
>NW_009195744.1:631-4150 GCF_000690835.1 Fulmarus glacialis | reverse complement strand
TGCCTTTACATTCCGGCTGACACCCAGTGGCTTGCCGGCACAATTGCACACCGCGCTGCACGCTGCGTAACCTCCTTAGTAGCAATGAAATAATAAAAGTCACAGCAGCATTTCAGGGAATTTCAGTGAATCTAACTGACATCAACGTCCTCTTCTCTTTTAGACACTTTTTACAGGGAAAACTAAAGATAGAGTAAACAAGAAAACATGCTGCAGGACAGCACCCAGGCAGCAACAGTCCTGCTCCATCAGTCAGGACGTAGATCCAGCTTTAGAAAGCATAAATGGTCTCAGAAAAAACCCCAGAGGACAAGTTCCCTCTGACTCTTGGCGTTTCATGCAAGAAGAGGTGAGGAATCGTTTTGTGACTGCAAAAGGCATTTGAGCATAAACTAATTTTTCACAGTACAATATGCCACCACCTCCAACCCCCAAAAGTTTTCATGTACGGTTTGGGGAAAAGAAAAGAAAAAAAGCCTTCACACAGCTTCAATTTTCTGTAAAATAAGGTGATTTCCTATAGAAACAAATTTCATACCTTGCCAAGTATGAGTACCAGGCCCTTGATATTAGTGGATATTTGATATTTTCTTTGGGTCCCTCTCAGCCTTTGGGGGAAGACATTCCAAAATAAAGGAGCCCTGCTAAGGATCTTAAGCCTGGCCTATTATTGCTTTCTTAACAACAGCCCTTTCTGCTTTAGGAGGCAGCTGTCTTGTAACTCGTTCTGAGCAAAAGGGGAATGGGATTTGTATAAAATCCCAGGCATTTGTATATAAAACTCATTTATGTGCAGGATCCAGCCTTGTAATGTAAACAGAGGCTAAAAACAGACTTCATATTTTCTATTCCAGAAATATGGCAAAAAAGCAGCCTGTATAAAGCACGTGGAATTCACTCAAACAAACTTGACCATCCAAATATATTAAAAGTAAAAAGAGTGAAATAATGAAGTAAAAGCAAAGCATATCAAAAAACAATATCAAAACCCCTGAATGGCAGTTCACAGGCTAAATGAAGCAGCGGTGCAAAGAATGTGCAGGCACAAGGAGTGCGCCCACACATCATGCATTTTAAGAACTCACCAGCTAATATTTCCTATCTTTTTCCAGAAGCCATACGGTAAACAGATAGCACTAACAAAGTCAAATATTAATAACCAAGAACTGCACATCTCCAAATCCCCTTCCCCCAACCAGCAAAACCCATAGAAATTTACACTGACCAAAGCAAATAGAAAATAAAAGTCAAAGCACTTACATGGTTGACATTTAGGGATAGAACCAAGTACCCTTTCCATCCTTTTGAATTTCCTAAGTTATAACATTAACAGAAAATAAATACGCATTGAAATGGAGTAACTCATGATCGTGACATATAGTCACTGAGAAGTTACAGTAATAAGGTCTTAAAACAGAACATCCCAAGAAGAAATTTGAAACTGTCTCTAGACAGTTCAGATCAATTTAGCATTTTGTCACACTCTTAAGTGATCTGGTTAGCTTTGTCCACCCAGAACAGCTTTCTCAGTATAATTACATTCCAGCCATACAGTTCTTTCTTTTGAGGAGTGGCATATTTTCAACTCTCCCAACACTGTGATTGATTTCTTGTGCAATGGAAAGAGATACAGTTTGCAGAAGCATGAAAACAAATTACGAAAATGTTGATGGAGGGTACATGACTCAACCCTTCACCTAAAACCTGAATGATGTATTGGGACTTGGTGGTGTAGAATTAAGGAGAAGGAAAAAAATCTATTTCATATTTTATTGATGTTCCTGAGCCCTGTCCAGTTTCAAAAGTAGATACTCCAGAGCAATGCATAGAAAACCTCTCAGCGTCAAGAAACCATTCCTTCTAGCCCATGCAACTGAGAAAATGACACCATAACCGATCCCTGTATTCTCTTGGTTGTTCAAGAGTTAGACCCCACAAGGCCTGCTCACAAAATTCTTGGTGACTAGTAACAGCTGTCTCAAACTCTCCCACATTAGTTGTGCAAAAGAGAGACTGACTACATTATGTATTTTTCACCCTCTACCTTTAGCTCCTTGCTCCTTTTAATTGAAACGTGAACTGAAAACTGCAACGTCTTGCAAACTTATTTTCCGCTAAATTGCATATTGAATTTAAATTCTGCAAGACTGAATGAAGATTAGTTCAGAATCCCTAGGTATTATTAATAATCTAACTAAGATTTTGTTAAGATGGCGGTTGGAGGTGGACTTGGGTGCCTTACAGACTTGTTGGTTCACCAGTCGGTAAGGCAACAACTACTGTTTACTGATACTAATAACTGATGTTCACGCGGATGAGAAGCCTTTTTCAAAAACAGATGTGTCAAGAGAAGACAGGCTTTTTGTGTTAGTGGAAGTATTGTCTTTCCTTCACCTATTTCCTCCCTGTTTGTTAATTTCCATTGTCTTATTCCATGAGATGCTTGTTTGAAAGGAGGAAGTCTCGGCTTTTTACATCAAGTGCAAGAGTGAAAGGTGTAAGTATTTAGACAACAAAAAGTTAGTTATGCTTTTGTGAAAAAGATTTCAGTCTTCTTCAGAAGCTGTGAATTTGATGAGAACTTTCTGTTTCCTCCCTGAACTGAAGGAGACTTACCTGGTTTTTTAGATTAACTCTGTAATTGAACATAATCTTTCTCTTTTCTCCTGTGGTAGGTTAGATGCTGCTAATCTTTGTCTATATGGTCTCATGCAAAGACATTTGTTTTGCCATTCATTAACTATTGGAAAAGCCGTAACCTAGTAAATATGCACACACAAAAAATGGGTGTGAGAAACCCACAGCTGTGGGTCAGTGTGTCACTACTGCTCCTTGCTGCTACACAAATACATGCCAGATTCCCATCTCAGTAAGGAAGCAGGGCCAGCCAGCAAAAACATATTTGTACTACGGCTAAGCAAGGGTTTCTTCCCACTGTCCCTTTTCTACCTTCTTGTTCATTATTATTGCTGGTTTTCCCTCGCTTAGCATTGGTTCACTGGTTCATAATTGGTTCCTTATTTTGAATGGTATTGGTTCTACCTGGATAAATACATTTCCAACCAGGAAAATAAAGCTGTAAAATAACGACGGCTTTTTTCCATAGGAATACCAGATGATGTGGATGTGAGTGTTTACCCGGGCAGAAACTGCTGTCAAGACCAGGGATCCAGATAAAGGTGAGTGACACTGTGTAAGCTCTACTGAAGGGCAGTTCAGAGGGCTCACACGAACTGTGAGTGGTGCTGCATCAACTACAGGGCAACTGATCCTCTGCTAAAAGACAATTTAAGCCACTAAGAATAGCAGTTTACCCGGCAACCAGGCCAATAAATGTTACTTATGTGTCTGTTTGCAAATAACCAGCACAAAGAAGTAGAGTCAAGATCAACACGAATAGTCTTCCCAAGTTTGAAGGAACACCCATACCTAACTAGTGGTGCATCATTCAGGTACTTCTAATGCTTTATGATGTATCATATTCCTTGCTATATACAGGCATTAAACATACTTTTTGCA
>NW_009195744.1:0-584 GCF_000690835.1 Fulmarus glacialis | reverse complement strand
CCAGAAAAGAGAAGAGAAGTTTTGGACTCTGCTGAAAACTTAGGCTAAACTTGAAAAGTCTTCTTTTTACTGAACTTCTTTCCATGTTGCCCTTTACACTTGCAACTTCCTTCTCTCTCTACGTATTTATCTGCATTGGGGCAGTGCTTGCAAGTCCAAATCATCGATGAAGATTTCTCTGTGGCCAGAACTATGCAAACCCACAGAAAAAAAATCACTATATGTGGCTTACAATATGAATATAAAACATTAAGTACTTGTATAGATATAGACACACGAGTGTAGAAAAGAGTAAGGCTGCATATTTGCACCATCCTTACCTCTTGTTTTTAAAAGAAGGAAAAAATAACCTCTGCTATCTTGGGATTTTCAGCATGCACTGAACATGTAGTTACCTTGAGAGACTTCTGTCCCCCTCCCTGAAACTCCTAAGCTTCACATATTTTAAATGCCATTATAAACTAGATTTGCAGAGTCAGGATGTAAATTTGAATTTCTCTAGCATATGGGACTTGTTTGGCCTAAATTAGGAAATTAAGCCAAATATCAGTCAAAATTCACCACAGATATAAGGGGGGGTGGGG